>NC_134486.1:308161847-308291847 GCF_040206685.1 Ascaphus truei | reverse complement strand
GCAGAAAGAGCGTGCATAGAAGAGGAGGAGCAGACAGCGCCGCTAATGCCGCCGCTACTGCCGCAGCCAATACGCATAGGAAAGCCGAATTTGATGCGGAATTAGAGACACTTAATCAAGAGAAGGAAGCCGCCACCGCCATAGCCCAAGCTGAAGTCCTAGAAGCAGCCGCGCAACAGGACGGCGGGGAGCAACCATACAGACGGATAGCCTCAGAGGATCCAATCCAACACACTGAAGACTACGTAAGGAGCCTCTTCAGTGTGAACACCAGCGCACCATCTCAACACGGAGAGAGTGACTCCACAGACACCGAAGACTTGCTAGGCACGAGGAGAAGACGCTGTTCCTTCAGTGGTACATGCTTCCTGGAATAGCTACAGCCGCAACAGTGATCCACACGCCAGCGCGCACACGGATGCACCACAACAGGCTCGCAATCCAGGTACGCCCACACGGGAGAACACAGCCCCTCACACCAACCAGCGGCCACCACGCGGCCACGCCAAGGAAGAGGCGACCGCACGGACCCTCCCAGCAACTACCTCAGAACGCGACCAACGCGCCGATGCTTCAGGCCTGACAGACATAGCCAAGTACATGATCCGGCGTGACCTGGTGCAAACAGGACTCATCAGCTTCGACGACCGCCCTGAGAACTACCGGACGTGGAAGTTCACGTTCAAAGACGCAATCAACAGCTTGAACTTCTCAGCAAGGGAAGAGCTCAACCTGCTATTCAAGTTCCTGGGGAACGAATCCAGGGAGCACCCGAAGAGACTTCGGGCGGCAAACGCGAACCAACCCCAAGTAGCTCTTGACCTAGTGTGGGAAAGGCTAGAAGAGTGCTACGGTAGCCCCGAAGCAGTCGAGGATTCGCTCTTCAAAAGAGTCGACAGCTTCCCCAAGATCACAACTAAAGATTACTCGAAGTTACGAGAGCTCGGAGATCTGCTGCAAGAGCTTTAGTTTGCATGGAAAGACCATTCCTTAACAGGTCTCAACGTCTTGGACTCAGCTAGTGGAGTGAGACCCATCCTGGAGAAGCTACCCTACAACCTCCAAGAAAATGGATTTCACAAGGCTCCAAATACAAAAGGGAGAAGCAAGTCGCCTTCCCCCCATTCTCATTCTTCTTGAGCTTCATCCGCGAAGCGGCAAGGACAAGGAACGATCCCAGTTTCATCTTGGGTGCGCAAACCACATACAGTGCAAGCAGCCTGAGGAATGAGAAACCAGTGGCGAGATATGGTAACACCCAAACACCCATCTCGGTCCACAGGACGGACGTGCCTCCCACGACCCAAACTACTCCCGATCAGTCGGTCGCCGGAGACAACGAACCAAGGGACCTTAACAAAGAATGCCCTATACACAAAAGGCCGCATCCGCTTAACAAGTGTATCGGATTCAGAATGAAACCCATAGAGGAGCGAAAGAACTTACTCAGGGAATGGGGAGCTTGTTTCAAATGTTGTGCCTCCACAACTCATTTATTCAAAGATTGTAAAGAAGAAATCAAATGTACAGTGTGCGAAAGTGACAAGCACGTGACATCGTTACACCCAGAGGCGCTGACACTCCACCAACTCAACAATCCATCCTCCGTAGCGGAGCATGGCGGGGAGGAAGGAGAAAGAGAGCCAACATCCGTCACATCTCAGCGCACCGAAGTTTGTGGCAAAGAAAGCGACAAAATGTCCTGCTCCAAAATATGCCTTGTCGCAGTGCACCCCCAAGGACAAACTGAGAAGGCTATTCGGATGTATGCAATCCTCGACGACCAAAGCAACAGATCATTGGTGAAGACGGAGTTCTTCAACTTGTTCAACTTACAAGACAATGCCTCACCCTACACCCTCAGAACCTGTGCAGGGTCAACTGAGTCAACAGGGAGAAGAGCAAGCGGTTACGTCATACGTTCGGTGGATAACAGAGTGAAGATAGCTCTCCCCACACTCATCGAGTGCAACCACATGGCCACAAACAGGGACGAGATTCCCACACCAGACGTGGCACGCCATTACCCGCACCTCAGAGGAATAGCCAACTACATCCTGCCGGTAGAACAAGGCGCCAAGATCTTGCTGCTGCTCGGTAGGGTCATCATGAGGGTACATAAAGTCCGTAAACAGCATAACGGACCCCACAACGCGCCATACGCCCAAAGACTTGACCTAGGATGGGTGATAGTGGGCAACGCGTGCACTGACAAAGAGCACGGACAAGACTATGTTGATGCCCGCAGAACGGTGGTAACAGAACGTGGGCACACATCTCTCTCTGAACCATGTCTTGGCCATCTCCAAGTGACAGAAGGGCCAAGTGCAGAGAAAATACAAGGTCATACCCCTGAGATCAACAAAAACATTTTCACATCGGGGGGATGTGACAATGGCCTAAGATGCTTAGCGGTTCAGATAACCAAGGATGACAAGTCGACTCCACTGAAGGAAGAAAGTATCCTCCCAAAGGTGACCGACAAAGGGATCGTCCAAAAGACAAACAATCGGACGATCCTCTCGCGAGCAATGGCACGGCTAAGACGTACAGCCGTTCCTCTCCACAGAGTATCAAGCGATAAAGCAGCCAGCTGTCACGGCTGGCATAGCCGCAAAAGATTGCGCCCTACAGGTGAAGCTACAGTGTTAAAAGGACTGTCCTCTCACACGTCAAAAAAGAGACAGTCGCAAAGACATTTCACAAAGGGATTTACAAGGGCAAAAGAGACTGTTTTTCGTCATGTCCAAGGAGAGAACAACCTCCTGAGGGCAGTCAACAAAGAGACACAAAAGCGTTTCACCAAATTACGTGGAGACGTTCTCGTGCAAGAGAAATGCACCGATGACCTACGGTGCACAGCGTTCCAGATAACAAGGGACGACGACAAGCAAACACCATCGAGGGAAGATAGAGGATTTCCGAGGTTAACAGTCAAGGAGCTCGTCAAAGATGGACCGGGCAGTTGGGTGAACCCGCTACCATTCCGTTCACCAAGAAAACGCCTCCCGAACAATAGAGAACTTGCCATCTCTAGGCTCACTTCACTCCGCCGCTACCCACAAAGGGAGCCGGAGACCAAGAATAAAATTGTGGTCTTCACGCGGAAGAGATTCCTTAGCGGACACGCAGAGCCAGCGCCTTCACTGAAGGAAGGCAAAAAATGCTGGCACCTCCCATCATCTGGTGTTCACTACCGTCAGAAACCCAGCCAGATCTGGGTAACGTTCAGCTCCAATGCTCAGTACCAAGAAGCCTCTCCCAACGGGGCACTACTCACTGGACCAGACTTGACAACCAGTCTTCCAGGGGCGTTGATCCGCTTCCGCAAGGAGCCAAAGGCCATCTCCTTCCGCCAAACGCCAGGTGATAGGGTGACAAACTACCGCGACTGGTACATCCACGAGGTGATGCACTCAGTAGAGAAAACTACAGAGTCAAAGGGACTATTCTCTCACGAAATTGAAAGGAAACAGTGCCAGAGACTTTCACAGAAAGACATTGCGGTGAACCCAGCTAACCTGGACCGGTTCATCCACCCAACATCCTTTGCTAAAAGACTTTGCCAAGGGATTTCAACGCCAGTGGTACAGTCCGGTATCACCTCGTTATGTGGACATGAACTTTGCACTGTTATGTTATGTTATATTGTACATATGTTCCACATATATCTAGAATATAGTGGTATCTCCAGATACCAGACGGGGAGTGTCATGGAACAAGAACTACATTTCTGTTTCACCCCCCCCTTCCTTGCAGTTCTGCCCGTCAGTTTCTCATTCCCAGCTGCATGTGTTTTGCCCTGTGCACACACACAGTGCCCGTGTGATAGACACAGCATTATTTCCCCTGTCCCAGCAGCTTGCTGTATCAGAAATTCAACATTATTGCTACATGTTGTGGCTCCCTTAGACATTTCTGTGAGTTGCTATAGCAGCCCCAGCCTTTCTCTCAAATGAGCTAGTCTGCTTTCTCCCCCTCTGCTCTGCCCACAGATGGTCTGTCCCCAGGCTATCTTGCTACCCAGCATACATTGGGACTTCCTTTTCCACCTTCTCCACCGGCTGAGTGAGTATCCTGCTGTAACTGCTCTAGTGGCAGGATTACCCTTTTCACCTGTCCTTAACTACAAAGTACCCACAGAGAGACATTATCTAAACACCAATATCTCTTCACAAGTGCCTGTCTTTTATGCTGCTTTCCCCAAATAAAGTAAAGAAAAGATACAGAACTTGTTGTGCTTTGAAAAGAGGGCCGAGTTGAAACTATCTGGGCTAATCATCTTACACATGACCCTGGCCTCCAGAATAATATATATATATATATATATATATATATATATATATATATATATATATATATATATATATAAAGAAAAGAAAGTAGCACCAAAAGGTGATCAATTATATACCAATAAATGACAATAAATGTTATTATAGAATTACCCTAAAAAAATTGATAACAATTAATAATATACAGCATACACGCGCAGGATGACCTGTCGTGACCTCTACGCGTTTCGTACCAAGTGGTACGAAACGCGTAGAGGTCACGACAGGTCATCCTGCGCGTGTATGCTGTTAAGCTGAGACGGAGCCTGCAGGAGACAGCAGCGTTTTTTTCCATCTCCGCGGTGCTGAGATCCGGATCCTGTGCAGCCACCGCGAGTCTGCTGACTGTCTCAGTGTGAGTGTCCGTTTCCCCTTGCCAGTGCCCAACCTTATGGCGGTTTCTATACAAATCTGCTGATAGGTTGTTTTCATGTTTGTTTTTTTCTTTCATGTGTTTTTATATAAATTTTACTGTATTTGTATACTGTGCAGCTTAGGGTTTAGTCACCATCAGGTATTCTCCTGGGTAGTACTTAGCCGTCCAGCTGCACAGCTGTTCTGAGGTGGGGTTGGATCCCCTCAGAGTTTGTGTGTATTTTTAATAAATTACCTTCCACTAATCCCTGGTGCGCATTTGTGCATTTTTTATTATCTTGTATTTCAGGGTGCCCTCCCCCCTTTTTAAGGGGGGTGCACCTAGATTTGAGAGTTTCTGGGGAGACGCTTTATGTACATGCTGCAAAGGGATCATCCACACCATCACACAGCACGAGCGCTGAATATCCTGTTTTTTCTACCAGCATTTTTACCCTATTCAGATAAACCTCCATCCACCCTTCCCCATTATTAAATGTTACAGTTTTACACTATGGGGCGTGCGCTGTTTTTTTTTAATATATATATATATATATATATCACACACACACACTATATATATATATATACCATAATACTGAGTTAAGTTATGGTGAGTAAAAAAAGTGACAAAAACCCTCCACAGGAAAGCAAATATGCAAATACAACTGTATGCTCATCTGCATGTCTTAGGCAGGTCTGCAACCCCGCCTTTCCCCATTATCACCCAGCATACAGCACTTCCACTGCAACAAGGGATTCTGGGAAATGACATGCAAATGAGCACACAGTGTCACTTTTTGCCTCAAAAACCATTTTTAACATGGTTCCCTATAGGCTTAAGCTTGCTGCATGGTCACAGCTTTGAGCACAGCCAGGGTTAAGGTGCACCCACGTGCACGTGCCTCATGCTTTTCCCGTCTATAGAGCCGGGAGCTGCAGGTAATGTATATGTGTGTGTATGTGTGAGTATATGTGTGTGAATGGGTTGTATGAGTGAAAGTAAGTCCTAAATAATATTTTTTAAAGAAAAAAAAAAGTTTAATAAATATTTTTTTTTGTTTTGCAATCCTTGGCACAGGCACGCACGCACGCACGCGAGCGCAGGCAAGACCGTGCCATGGAATTGTATTATTATCTCCAAGTCGCAGTCACTGTGGCTCTTGCACTGCACAGTGAGTGTCAGTAGCGCCACCTGCAGCACACACGCGGGGAACCTTCTGACAGCAGATGATAGCTCATCGCCTCACGTAACTACATTTCCCACAATGCCATGCGGAAATGTGACCCGCACCGCCACCGCGTATTTACCTCGTCGCGCGCATCCCCTGTTGCTGCATGGTGACGTGCCTGAGCCATGTGACTTAAGTTGAAGTACCCAGTAGCCATGTTTGATAAGGGCGGCGTGCCCGCTCTTCGTATAGAAGTGGTGTCTGAAAGCATGATCGCGTCATACAACGAGACGTTAAAAAAACAGACAATAAGATCCTGCAGCGGACGTATAACCCCTTGACTACAGATGTCTCTAAGGTTAAATAAACGTGCGTTTGTTTATATGTGTAGGTTCCGTAACTTCGTGTCAATTTTGCCCGTGTTAAACATGGCCGCCGCGGCGCCCATCACTATCCAGCTGTGGGCTCTCCCTGGAACGTCACGTTACGTCATCGCACGCGGATGGTGTGTGCCCGGCTGCAGGAGGAGAGGAGGAGGTGGTAGCGGCCGCGATGTGACGGGGGTCTCTGACATCACAACTGAGCCTGCGCGGCTCGTCATCACGATCGATGTAACGTAATGCGGAACAATCGAGCGTGTCAGATGACGTAATGTGACGTGTGTGTGTGTGTGTTGTGTGTGTTGTGTGTGTTGTGTGTGTTGTGTGTGTTGTGTGTGTGTGTGTGTGTGTGTGTGTGTGTGTGTGTGTGTGTGTGTGTGTGTGTGTGTGTGTGTCACTGACTATGTCACTGACTATGAAAGGGGCAGGGAGACCAGAAATGGGAACACAGAACTAGATCATTATCACTTCAGTCATCATTTTCTTTCTTTGTATTATTACATTGTATATTATTTTGCTAACCTCCTTTGATTTGTGACAGCGTAAAAACAGAATATATTTGTGTGATGTAATGATTTGCACTACATCTTTAATATGGTCTGTGTACTAGAAGAGACTATAGAGAAAAATCAGTGTGCTTCTGAGTACCTGTGCACGGCGTTTGTAATGATAATACTCTTCACTTTAGGTGCACATCGTCTGTTTTAAGGGGCCTAGCTATACACAATATAGTACAAAGTTCATAGTTGCCAAAAAAAGTGCTTATTCAGCTAAAACATCCATGCTTTATCTAGCAGATAATTGTACAACAGGCCCAACGTTTTGGGGGTCCCTTCATCCTGCACCGGACTAAGCGTGTCCCCCCCGAATCGCTGTGCCTGTTGCACCATAATCTGTTGAATAAGTAATTTCTCTGATATTTGTGTGACGGGTCATTATGAACTTGGAAATGAAGCGCCTGAAAAGCCCCATATATGTCCCATGGTATTTTCGGAAGAAATCAGCACAAATGGACGCTCTGGCAGATATAGAATAACGCCCTTACTTTTGATTTATAATTATTTAGGTAAAATGTTTTGGGCCACAATCCTCAAATCTCATTTATTTAAACCGGTGAATGCTCTGTTAGTGTTGCTCTGCCATTGTTAATCCACCTCTGCCAGTATCTAATGCTGTCCAACATTTTTTTTTTAAGGTTGGAAGAAGCGTGAGGGCAATTAAGGAGCAGACTCAATGGATGAAAGGAAGATGAAAAGGAGGAGTCCCAAATCTTCCACTAGCCACCCTCCTCCCCCAGCTAATGCCAAGAAAACCGCTGTGCCGCCCAGTAAAAGCACCGGCTTCAACAATGCTGCAACGCAGCCCTCCGGGCAGAAACCAAAGCTGAAACGGTGAGCTGACATACAGTACCACAGAGGTAGCAGGTTGCCCTAATAACATGAGAAATGTCCTCATAAGTGGTAGTGTGGAGGATGTTACCTGGATCACGTGAATATTTATACTCCTTGTATGTATATTGTTTTATTGATATAGCGCCAACAGTGTACAAAGCGCAATATACACATATAACGAGGGCGCAAAAAATAAACACACTACTAGTATAAAATTAAACGTTATTAATAGTTACCTCCTGACGAAGCGTCATATAACGCGAAACGCGTAGAGATGACGTCATTCGCAGCAGAGAGGAAGCGTCATTACGTTCCTCCGGGCAGCTGTGTTTTTTACTTCCCTGCGGTGGTTTAGCGCGAAGTTTATGGGTTTGAATTTGGATATTGAGCCGGCAGAACGTAGCCACCGGATCATCTGGCATTTGGGATCTTGCCTCAGTGTTGGTTCCTCCGCTCACATTCACCCCTCCCTCCAGCTCCCCCAGTGATGTTTGGATCTATTGTGATCCTATTTTATGTAAGTTTTACTTTTTGCAATTTATAAATATTAATAACGTTTAATTTTATACTAATAGTGTGTTTCTTTTTTGCGCCCTTGTTATATGTGTATATTTCAGTTGGTTGCCCCGCTGATCACGGGAGAGTGAGGAGCAGCAGAGAGACTATTTAGCACACTTTGGGACATATCATGATTTTTGGAACCGCACGCACTTAATGTATCTTTTCTAGTGTATAAATGCGCTTTACAATGCTATACAATCTAGGGAATTATAATACAAGAAGTTCAACAAACGTCAAATCGGACAATAGGAACGAAAATCTCTGACCCAGAAAGCTTAAAGTAATTAGATAAAGTTCTTGTATATTATATATTGAATTACTATACTTGGTTTCCAACTTCTTCTTTTTCCTTGAAGAGCTATTAAGGAGAAACCGAAATCTCAGGGAGAAGGCAAAGGGGCTTCTTCTGCTCCGATCCAGCACTCCTTTCTTACTGATGTGTCGGATGTCCAGGAGATGGAGAAAGGCCTTCTCAGTCTGCTTAATGACTTCCACTTGGGCAAACTTGAAGCTTTTGGTAATTGGATTTCCGGTTTTCCCCTTATATACTGCTTATTCTCGTAAGGATTTCCAGATGAGATAGGAAAGCTCTAAAAAACTATGCTATGCTCATTCAGTTTGTGCCATTAGATGTATACGCTGTAAACCCCTATAGAAATCCTGGACGGACAATCGATGATATTGTTGCTATACAAGTTCTGTTCCCTGTTGTTTTTGTAACTTGACATTTATTGTATTCTTAAAAGAAATCACTTTTAAAAAAGCTATCGCAGTGATATTTGAGGTGCTTATACACTTTTTTCTTTCCTCGTTACAGGAGTAATCCAAGCCGTTTTTTATTTTCTACATAGAATTGAAGCAGTGGGCCTCTGGAGCTGAACCTCGTTAATCTCCGTGCCAGAGATCCCTGCTTCCCGAGATACTTGCCTTTGAAGGGCGTGCCGGTATATCCTGCAAGTTTCAAGCTTCTGTGTCTCGTGAGCCAATAGGATACCAGACCGGATGACGTCACAGCCTCCTATTGGCCCGCAGGGCCCGGCAGCTTTGAAACGAGACCATTACGCGAACCACGTAGCCGAGCCGGAGGGCTACCGGCACCCCCTACGGAGGTATGTATTTCTGGAAGCAGGGGGTCCCCAGAGCTGAAATGAATGGGGTTCAGCTCTTGAGACATCCTGCTTCAAATCTCTGTAAGACAAATAGAAAAATAATGAAGGGGAAAAAAAACGGCACCCTAGGATTGCCTTGTAAAAACGTACATTTCATAACATAGAGAAACTAACATCTTAAAGCACTCCTGTGTGACGGCAATGTATGGTTTTTTAACACAGTTGTGTTTATCAGTCACACATGTTTAGCAGGCATGGGCTGGATTGGTTTAGATATACAATTGCTTTGCAAAGCCAAAGACATCTTAATAAGATCAGTTGTATAATAGGGAACTTCCTGTTATTGTGTGTGTGTGTGTGTGTGTATAGTCAGGGGAGGAGACATAGAAAGGGCTGTGCTGTGTATGCTGGTTTCTGTATTGAAAGAGAGGGAAAAAAACAAACACCAGTGTGTTAGCTGGTTATCTATACAGTGTTACCCACACACGTTTAGCCCGGATATATATTCTTATGCTAAGAGCAAATACTCGTACAAAAATGAAACCATTTTTTTAAAATGACAAACATGTAAAAATAGAATAAAAAAGACAAAATACAAGTGCGCAACAAAAAACCTCTACTGTTTTAACCCCTTAATCACCTATGTGTTAAGTTAAATAAACAACCTCTGTGTTAGGAACTGGTGTCTGCAGCTGTATGTATAGGGATAAGGTTACCCCTAGAGCAACTGGAAAACAAAAGAAACAGAAGCGCAAGCGCACATAATGAAGTAGTAAAATTAAATGAATATATATTTAAATAGGTAATATATCTCTGTACATCAGATTAGTAAATAGACAGCATTTCATGTACATTGACATGTGTTACCAAGCATCACAGGGTAAGTACTGGATCGAGGGACATCCACCTCACTGCCAGAAGTTCTTGCACTGGCTAGCAGCCGGACGGAGAGGTGATTTGGAGAGCCAGTTAACCAGCGAGGCTTTAACTTCAAAACTACAGTCCCAAGCAGAAGCTGCGTCCTTAAGTGCCGAGACGGTCCGTAGAGGGGAGCAAGAACTTCTGGCAGTGAGGTGGATGTCCCTCGATCCAGTACTTGCCCTGTGATGCTTGGTAACACATGTCAATGTACATGAAATGCTGTCTATTTACTAATCTGATGTACGCAGATATATTACCTATTTAAATATATATTCATTTAATTTTACTACTTCACTATGTGCATTTGCGCTTCTGTTTCTTTTGTTTTCATGTAAAAATAGAAAGATTGTAATACCAACAAATCAAGCGCTAAATACCTCGACATCAATAAGTGCAAATATGTGATACATGCAAACGTGTGAAAATCTAAGGGACCCTGTCCTTTCCCTGAAAAGACTTGTGGAAAGTGCTGCTGGAAAAATGAACTGGTGCTTAGTCCAAGTGTCATATGCCAAAAAAGAGAGACAAAAATAAAAGGAAGGGAACTTGCACACTCAAAAGGCAAACGGAGATTGTACGTAAATCATAAAGTTGTTTTTTTTTTAACTGAAAGTAATCTTTTTAACACGCCATACGTAGTACATACAGGTAAGTAGATAAAGTGAGCTCAAAAAACAAACAAACAGGACTCAGAATGAGGGAAAGCCATATGTAAAAAATACGTAGCTCAGTTCACAAAGATGGCTGCAGAACAGGCAAAAAAAAAGAGTGGTACTGGTACCAGAAATAAGTGGGTCACACTGGGGTAGGCTAGCCAGGCAAAAAGGAGAGGGACGAGTAAAAACAAAATGAGAAGGTGGGGAGGGGGGGGTAGCAGGTGAGGCAATGAAAGAAACGTCCTACTCGGGGAAGTGTCAGTCAGAAATGCAGCCGGACTGCTGAACCTGCTGCATTTTGGCTCCATTACTGCCATTTGGTAACGTTTATTTTGGGTTCTCACAAAGGCAACCCATTAAAGGGAAGTACTGCAGAACCTAGAACCGTTGGGAACTGGCCTGAAGACGGGACTATATCCGAAACGTTGCCCCTCTTTTTAAATGTTGTTATTTACCCAACCCGTCCCCTTTCTCATTTGTTTTTGACTCTTCCCTCTCCGTTTTCTTTTTGCCTGGCTAGCCTACTCCAGTGTGACCCACTTATTTCTGGTACCAGTACAACTCTCCTTTTTTTACCATTTTTTTATGCCTGTTCTGCAGCCATCTTTGTGAGCTGAGCTACGTATTTTTTACATATGGCTTTCCATCATTCTAAGTCTTGTTTGTTTTATTTGTGCTCACTATATCTACTTATCTGTATGTATTCCCTACATATGGCGTGTTTATAAGCTTACTTTCAGTAAAAAAAAAAAAAACTTTATGATTTACTTACATTCTCTGTTTGCCTTTTTGAGTGTGGGGGTTCCCTTCCTTTATTTTTGTCCAAATATATTGAGGGATTATGGGGTCTCTGGGTTTCCTGCACCTTGTCTAGACCCTGCTATTCATCTTGGGCGTGCTGATTCTCACTATTGTATATTTGCCAAAAAAAGAGAGAAACCGGTGCATCCTCAATGAAGGGAAATGGGAGGAAAAAAAAAAGTGTGTGTGAGTGAAGTACATTCGGGCAAAAATAGGACTCCAAATTAGAAGGGGGATACGCTGTGCCTCTCATGGGGTGCCATGATATAACGGAGGACAGAAACCAGAGACAGACCGGTGACGTAAGTGACGTCAGACTTCAGCACTCCCGCAGAGACTGTCATCGTGAGAACTTTTCCTGTACCGGTTGGCTATATATTTTTCAGAAAAGCTTTATAGAAGCACTAGTTTGTGAGTGGTTATGGATTATTTCCCACAACTTTAATATATTATTTCTATATGTTGCGCGATGAGTCCTCCCCTGCTTCTTTTCCACATGAAACATCTTATGTGAAGGGACAGTCTGCAGGAGAGACGTACTATACAGAGATACATACCTTTTCTATTCAGTGCCTTAAATCCAGGCGCTCCATGTGAATGCATATCGAACCCCCCTTTTTATTCTGAGTCCTATTTGTGCCAGAACGTACTTCACTAACTATATATATATATATATATATATATATATATTATTATATATTTATTTTTCTCTCCCATTTCCCTACATTGAGGTTACGCTGTGTTCTCTTTTTGCATATGTAGGCAGCTGATTACCTTATCCAGGTAAATCTTGAAGATGGAGGAAAATGGCTATTACCTGCCGGAGTTAACGTCCTAATTTAATGTACATATGCCAGTGAATGTATGTTCCATAACAGGATAATACAAGTCGAGGGGTACTGCATCCAGTTTACTGAGGTGAGACTGTAGTGCTGTACATGAACAGTGTAGTTGAATTCGGCATTTGTTGATCAAGGCATATTTTGGCGAGGCTTATTTCAGTTTGCCCAACTTAGCTCATGTTTTAGATGCCAGTTTATCTATTTTAGGTAGAGGCTGAGCTAGGGTTCCCTTCACTCTTGTGAACACTGGACACTCTCTTGCTTCTTCAGGCAATGAGTGTTCGATCGAGCGGATGGAGAATGTCCGGGGGATGCAGGAAAAACTTGCCCGCTTGCACCTGGAGCTGTACGGTGAGCTGGAAGAGCTTCCAGAAGACAAGCGCAAAATAGCCAGCGACTCCAATCTCGACCGACTGCTTTCCGATGTGAGTTTGTAGGGCAAGCATCGGTCTGTCATTCCCAGGATTTACACAGCAAGGAGAAGGATTGTCACAAGGAAAAGCTGATCTTCTTTGGAAAAGAAACGATGACTATCCCCATTCTACATTTTTATTTCCTCCCATTAACCGTAGTATTTTTAAGACCATTATCAATGTGTATTACACTTTAAAGGAACAAATGGCGAAATAGATTTAGCTGAACTGTATTCTGTAATGTGCAGATATAGAGAATGAACGTGTGCCCAGAACAGCTTACACTTTGAGCGTGGTTGTCAGACAAGGGACAGAAGCCCCATAAATATATTATGCATGCCAACAGCTGAAATCTACCTTTATTTAGGGAGATTTAGAGGCTGATTCTAGATGTGCTGAAGCAACTGATCGGGCCGTTTTCAGGGAGGTTCGACACACATAAATCAGCTCATTAGTAGGAAAATGTTGATCTCCATCCTCTGTTGACCTATATTGGGCTATATATATATATTATGGTGGTCTCTGCCTCATCAATAGGAACTGCTGTGGTCCTGAATAGAAACAAACAAAAGAGCAATAGTGATAGACCCTGTTCCCCACGTAAAAATGACATACTGAATTTTTTGTGGTTTGGACCCATTGTGTATGTATCAGACTATTAATTACATCACAATCAGAAAATGTAATTAACATCCCATTACAGTATATTTTAATCCTCGATGGATCCCAATATGCATTATTATTTTGGTTGATTTCTTGTTTTACTTTAATAAAGGATGGTACCTTGTCAGTCCATAGAATAGGCAAAGAAAAGTGATACCTTTTTTAATAGGTAACTAGTGGTTAAAAAGAGTGCAAGTTTTCAGGATCACAAAGGTCCCTTCTTCATGCAGATGTTTTATCTGGTAAACAATCCTGCAAAGTATCACTTCTGCCTTGCTTATCTATTTTCTAGTTTTGCTTTGTACTCCAGTATTTACATGCATGTTAATAATATGCTGGTTTCTTTTTTTTTATTATTATTGCAGTTGGAAGAGCTGAATTCTTCTATGTATCCTTTTTGTTTCAATGAAGCTGTAAATCAGTGTTTTTCAACTAGGGTTCTTAGGTACCATTTGGGTTTCCAGGCCATCCCTAAATGGTTCCCTGCATGGAACCATGGTTACCTGTTTCAGGTAATTTGAAAATTGTACCAAATACAGAAGAATTTACAATGCATCTGATCTCAGACGCGCTATTAGAGAGGGTTGGGGTTCCTTACACTGCATCTGATCTCAGACGCGCTATTAGAGAGGGTTGGGGTTCCTTACACTGCATCTGATCTCAGACACGCTATTAGAGAGGGTTGGGGTTCCTTACAATGCATCTGATCTCAGACACGCTATTAGAGAGGGTTGGGGTTCCTTACAATGCATCTGATCTCAGACATGCTATTAGAGAGGGTTGGGGTTCCTTACACTGCATCTGATCCCAGACACGCTATTAGAGAGGGTTGGGGTTCCTTACACTGCATCTGATCTCAGACACGCTATTAGAGAGGGTTGGGGTTCCTTACAATGCATCTGATCTCAGACACGCTATTAGAGAGGGTTGGGGTTCCTTACAATGCATCTGATCTCAGACACGCTATTAGAGAGGGTTGGGGTTCCTTACACTGCATCTGATCCCAGACACACTATTAGAGAGAGTTGGGGTTCCTTACACTGCATCTGATCCCAGACACGCTATTAGAGAGAGTTGGGGGTTCGCAGAATTTCACAATATAATTATAGGGTTTCTTAATCAAAAAAGGTTGGAAACCACTGATATCAGTTTTAACTGCTTAAGTGTTGTGGTTATTCCAGCAAACCTTTTTTACAGATAACATGCATGGTATGGTGCTGGCAAATGTCCTGTGTACTAGAGATGGGGTGTGCAAACTTCCTGCGCTGCGCCCCCCTGGGTTGCCCTTTGCCTTTTCGACCGGCGTCATTTGACGCCCGTCGCCATGGAGACACGTGGACCGAAGCCTGGTAAGTGAGTTCACAGAGGCCTCATGCTGAAGAGCACGTGCCTCTGTACCTGCCGCGCCCCCCCAAAAAAATCTCCCCTCCCCCAGTATGCGCATCCCTGTGCTAGGGCAACCAAATAAACAACCAACTAAAAGAATTGGTGTTTGGCCCCGCATTTGTGGCGGTAAAATGGAATTGCTGTTAATTTGCCATTTTTGTCTTGTATGAAAACTTTGCTAAATCATTAACTTTGACACAAAAGTATTAAATAGTAGAATAGTAAATAGCCCCCTAATACATTTTTCTGTGAATACTTTTGGTGTTGAGTACCTTGTATTACTGCTGTCCCAGTCCTCTTCCCCCTCCCCCCCTTTTTTTTTTAGCTAGATCTAACGTTACCATCACGTGTTACCATACGTTTTATCTGTGCTTATTTTTTGGGTGAGAGCTGTGGATAAGTATTTCTATTCTCTATTGTTGATATCTTTATATGACGTCTCCGTGCTTTGTTTTCTTTTTCGCTATGTTTTTTCTTGATATTGTGTATGTGGCACAGTGAGTAAAATCCTCTTTTTGCTATTTCTGTCTTGGTTTCGTAGTTATTTTTTATATTGAGTGCGGGATACCATTATATACTTAATTGTTAGTTCTTTGGGGTCTAGGGGTCCCTTTGGTTTCTGTGCACCACTCTTGTTCCTTTTTGTGTGAATTATTCTATTAAGGTGTTACTGATTTCCCTAGGGATTATTAAATATTATAGGCTAAAGCAGTAAAATTCAGGGCATTATTGAAAACCCTGCTCTCTGATTGGTTAAAATTCCGGGCATTATCCAATCAGTAATGCCCGGAATTTAGCAGCTTGCAAAGTGCAGTTTTCAATGGGTTTATTTCCAGCCAATCAGCTTTCAGAACAGCTGAGACAGGGCAGGGGATTGGTTTGCATGAAGTAAAAGCTCTGAGACAGGGCAGGGGATTGGTCAGAACGTATCAGCCCCGGGTTGACTCCTCCCCCTCCCAAGCTGACAGATTTTCTGAGCAGATTCAGTTGATTTTGGGGGATAATCAAAGATTGCATACATTTAAAAATAATATTTTTTTTAAGTGCCACCAGTAATGCTGCTGACAGAAGTGTCACCCATTGTATCAATGTGCTGATCCACAGTATTTTAACCTGCACATAATAACAAGGATTACCAAACACAGGTTCACAATTTGCAGACTACAGTTCACTTTACTCAACCTGATTGCCACAATCGGTTTTAAAGCCAAGAGCTTCTAGTACGCACATTTTGAAGGATAATTTCAAGTTGTCTATGTCTCCAGGTGACTCTTAAACCAGCGTCCAGTCAGTAGGTTCCAGGGGGGTTTATAAACCACAGAGAGACATCCTGCTACAAGTTAAACCTTAACAACGCATCTCAGACAAAAGCTTCACCTTGCCGATGTTCAAGATATTCCAAAAACTACAGCCAACTGAAGAAGCACCACAGATTCCTGGGTTGTAAAGAAGGTCTCTTCTTTCTTTCACTTATCTGTGTGGAAAGAGTATTATGACCATTTTATCACTAGAACCTCAAATGTTAATTGCCTGGTGATGGGATAAATGCAAATACTCCATACCTCTTGCGGTCACATGTCTGCAGATCATTTGGTTAGATTCTGAGTTTTACATTTTCAGGTTCGTATTTTCAGTGCAATTTAGGATGTCAAAATGTGATACAGGCCCTTTTGACGTTGTAAGAGGTGAAGGTGTATAAAGCAGTAATGTCGCACAGTAAGCAGACTCTTGTTTCAAATGAGCTTGTCTTAACCTAAAAGTTACCGCTTTGCTTGAACATTCTCACATCCAGACCAGAATCCTTTGCTTCCAATACATTCTCATTCCTTTGTTCAAGATTTTGTTTGTGGTGCGCGGCAAGATGTGCAAATGGCTTCTGTATAATTATGCCTTATTGGTCCAAATATGTGCGCAGACTTCAGAGCCTTTTAATGTTTCTGTTGCTCGTACTGTTACTTTGTTTCCTATACAGTGCAGTTGCCTCAATATATAAGTAATTAGAGGAGAGGTTCCCCAAGTGGAAACCAATGTAGTGTCATTGTTTACATGCAGACAATCTAAATGCTATTGTATTTAATGTATTCTAATGTTGATCTGTACATGTTGATGAAACTGTTATTTCTTTTAAACAAACTGCTATGCATCAATTGTATGTTTCTTACTTATACGAGCAGAAAATTATACTTGTTTTTGTTATGCTGAAATGTATTTTCTTTACTATTTTCATTGCTTAAAATATGAAAACATTGTGATTTAAAAAAAAAAGTTGAAATGCTAAAATTCTATGTTTTGGACAAATACAGTAATGTGCTAGTTATGTGGTAAATAAATATTTTACGGTGTAATACCAGCAAACAAACTAATGTTGACATTCTGCTCATATTCAGGAATGGCCAAATAAATACAAATTACAACTTGTCTTTTCTCCTTGTCATTGAATCTTTTTGGTTAAATAAAATATACAGTAGTACACGGAGCTTAGCATAATGTCACAATTGTTTTCATTTCAAAGGAAATGACTATTTAAAATATTTGTAAAAAAAAATTGACTTGGGTAAGGTTAGTGTCCACATTTAAAGGAACAGCTACAAAAAGTACTGAATTTTAGTAACTGATAGTTTACCAGGAAACATGTGCTTTAAATGTATATCTTGTTAGTATGTCTCGGTGAAACACGGGGCTATAAAGTGAGTAGTGAAAGAAACCGTTATAGAGCCAACAGGCTTGCACATTCAAGGCTTAACCAGTTTGCCACAGTAGGAGGAAACGTTTAACAGTCAGAATTGACTAATCCTGAGCCATTCATCGTGTTAAAAGTAGTGACTCTGCAAAAACAAGTATTTAAAGATCAAAGCCCCAGATGCTCCTGTTTAGCCGGACCTAATGGGTACCATGGGATGAGAATCAGCCACGGAGCTTCTGTAAAAGGTATACAGTATGAGGACTCTGCAGGTCCCTACAGTATGTCCAGCTCCTGGGAACTTTCACTTGGACAGTTCAGCCTCCGTGCAACTTAGAAATGCCTCCATGGTTGCAAGTGGCTAAAGGTATGAAAATGGCCTAGCACTGTCTTTAAAAGTCACCTTCGGGTAAACCTTGGAATTAGGTACTACTGCTCTGCCATTGTTTTGCCTTTAATATTGACTCTTAATATAAGCAGCAGTTGTACCTAGTCGGTTACTTTATTAATAAAATGTTAGCTTTTTTTTATTCTTTCAAAAAAATGTTTACTTGGCAACCTACTCCTCACTTTTTTCTATAAATCCATCTGTTATATTCTATAATGTAAAGCATATCAATTCTGTATTCAGACTATATATATATATATATATATATATATATATATATATATATATATATATATATATATATATATATATAGCAAATAGAAATATTACTGTATGCTCATTTGCATGTCTTAGACAGGTCTGCAACCCCGCCTTTCACCATTATCACCCAGCACACAGCACTTCCACTGCAGCAAGGGATTCTGGAAAATGACATGCAAATGAGCACACAGTGCCAACTTTTGCTTCAAACCCATTCAACATGGTTCCCCTATAGGCTTAAGCTTGCTGCGTGGTCATAGCTTTGAGCACAGCCAGGGTTAAGACGCATAGCCAGTAAACCCACCCACAGACAGACTGTTTCGATCTTAATGGGTCTCTTCAGTGTGGGGTTGGTTATACTGGCTATGCAAAAATGAAGCAGGGATAGGTTTTACCACACAGTTAAGTTATGATGGGTAAAAAAAGAGGCTGCTGCATAATGCAAGTTAAAAAAAAGAAAAAGATTCAGAGAAAATAAAATAGTACTTGTTAAGGGGAGTCTGAACTCACTGCCATTGCTTCTATTAAACATGAAGCATGAAGCTATTGACGATTGGTGAGCGGGATACAAACAATGGCTCAACTTCTCAGTGAGCGCTGACTGGGTGACCGTTTCTAACATGCTACGGTTGGGTCCACCCATCTAATGCATACCCTGCTCCTCCATCCCAACTGTGCCTATCTAGCAGATACACTACATGTTTTGAGTTCCTGTAAGATCAGCTGTAACCATTAAACATGTAGGCCCAGATTCACATAAGTGTGAAGCTTTAATCCCATTCACATGATTGGAGTAAAGAGGTGCTAAAGCTTGGCACCCTTTTGGGGATCTGGGCCAAAGTGTTTTGTTTGTGGTATACTGTAGGTTAGGGGACTTTAATAGGAACTTGTTTGAAGTACCTCCATCCAACATGAGTAGAGGAATTATGGTGATACCTATATATTTCTGCAAAATGTTGGAGGGTCTGCAAATGCCTCATCACCAGGTTCACTGAAGACTCCCCATTACATTCTAGGCAGGTAATTCCACGGTCTCATTATGTTTTTGTGTATTCCTTTCTTTACCCCAGAATTTGTGATCATTATTACATGTTATGAAGTGGCTGAAATGGCTTAAATGCATAATGTGCCAGGTTTAAATTATTTATTCATGTATGTATGTACAGTATGCATGTCTTTATATAGCGCCATTAATCTACATAGCGCTTGACTAGTAATACACGTGACAATCATATAAATAACAAATAATACAAATAACAGGTCATGGGAATAAGTGCTTCAGTCATAAAAGTAACATTTTGGAAGAGGAGTCCCTGATCCGAAAAGCTTACAATCTAATTCTACATTGATTTGACATTGGGGGAAAGCTATTTAGACATTTTAGAAAGGTTTATCAAATATTTATGCTTTGAAAAAAAGGTAGAGAGACTTCCTAATATAAATACATAAAAAAAAAAAAACGATTACAACAGTTGTCGATCAGCAAAATAATATTGTTACTCTGGTGCTGTAAATTAAAAAGTAATTCTACTCTGTATACGGACGGACGGACGGACGGACGGACGGACACTATTATTATTATGCTGCTATATTCATATTTGAGTAGTGATCATTACTTTAAATGGAATTAAATGTACTGTGGGTACTATGTGTAGTACAACAAGTCATGTTTCTTTCGTAAAACACCCTTCCAGTCCCTGCTGTTATTGCTTATTGCTGCTACTCCAGCTACAGGGTTTAAAATAATTCCTATCACTTTGGCTGCGGTCCCAGTAATGTCTGTGACACGCGCGCCCAGCGGGGGGGCGGGCGGCGCGTGCACAGCGCTAACCGCGATCTGCGGTCTCTGAGGGAGAAGGGAGCTTGCGACGGGAAGGGGCGTGGTCGGGGATTTGCGGGGGCGTGGCCATTACGTCACGCGGCTGGTTCGCCCTCATTGGGTGAACCGCCGGTGGGGGCGTGGCCACGCCTCCGTCGCTAGGAGTAAACTCAATTTGATTGAGTTGGGAAAAACCCTGCAGCACGGCGCGGCTGCACCTTCTGCGTGACGGTGCGTACTGGGCCCAGCCCAATTGAGGTGGCGGTGCTTACACGCACAGTGCACGCCGCGCCGTGCGCACAGGCTGTTACTGGGACCGCAGCCTAACACAGATAAACTAAAGCTAGCAAGCGTCCGGTTGGGTGTGTTGAAAAGCACAGCCAGTGCAAGGGTGACTACAGCGAGCACAAGGTACTTGATAAAATCCTCCAAACGATGTTTTGTTTAATAAAGAATAACAGATTTACAAGGGGCAAAGCTCCCCCTCCCGGGGTTATATATTTATACATTATGGTAATGTATGTATGTTACTGACAAGCCCCGTGCACTATTCCCAATGTATTGCTGTCCCACATGCCCAAATGTTTTCCCATCAAGATAAACCCACCAACACTAACAACAACATCAATGAGCGCAGGTAGTTGCTGCCGTACTTTAAATCAATAGATTACATTACAGCGTTAAGAGACCCCACACTATGGCTGGCAGCACTGCAGCCGCCCGCAGGACAGCAGCGCGATCAGAACATCAGGAGGAAAAGGTCTCATTGTGACGTCACCTGGAACCTCAGTCTCATTGTGCGAAAATCGAAAGGGGCGTGTCCGGCGTTTGTTGACTCGTTTCCATAGAGATAGATCGCGGCCCCGCCCCGATGCAAAGTGAGTGTGCTGCGTCTGCTGCGAGGAGTTGAGCGAGGTGAGCCTGTCATATGCATTCAATAACCTGATCGGAGTTAGTGAAGAATACGTGCTAATGCTAGTAGTTGTCCATCGGATCATGCACACCGACCGGTGCCTGCGAAGTGTTTTGCCTTCATGTGATGAGACTAGGCTCCTTATACTATCATTGTTTCTCTCTCGAAACTATAGGGGCATATATACTGTGCTAAAATCAACCGTGTGTCTTTGCTATCTTGGATAAATTTTTTCATGGCCATGTTCATTTTCTATTTACCCTCACAAATCCCATGTTATAAATGCGGGGTGCCATCTTAAAATGAAATGGGGTTGTCACTTGTGCTGCCGCTAAAAAGAGAGATTGAATATGAGCGCTATAGGGTTAGTTATGACTCAAGAGTTCTTATTTTTGCAAACAGTCACTGCCAAAAATAAGCTTCCATTTGTTCTTATAATTACAATTTTTTTCTTTATGATGAAATACACTGGAAAGTTATGGTTGCTAATGAATACAAGCTTTATTGGTCTTTCAACTTTTTGATTAAAAAAAAAACACACACACACACACACACACACACACACACACACACACACACACACACACACACACACACACACACACACACACACACACACACACACACACACACACACACACACACACACACACACACACACACACACACACACACACACACACACTGCGGTGAGGTCAAATGTACACTGGTCTAGCTATGACAACAGTGGTTACAACAGAAACTATACCATAGCTCTGCTTTTTGGCTTCATATCTTCTACCAGATGTACTCATACAGGGATACATTACATTTGCATAAGCACATTCTTCTCTTTAGGAACCATGGCGGGTACTTTCAGGCACAGCCCACACAGCGTAAAGCGATGGCAGCTGGAAAGTGTGGGACTCCAGGCAGGGGAGACAGAGATGTCAATCAACGACCAACCCATCTTGGACCAGGCTATGAGCAGTCAGACAAGATTTAGTGCATGGACACCAATGGCAAATAAATCATTTAATAAGCAGGTAAATTGTAAATATTACTTAGAACTGTAGCTATGAGATATGTTTTCCTCTCGGCCCCATCTAGAATAAACATAACTAAGATAATCAGTGAATCAAAGGATAAAGTTCCTGATAAGTCAGGAAAAGGTGTTAATGCAGCATATTTTATAAGGAGCAGAAAGGCCACTGCATCTGCCCCCAAAGGTCCCAAATAGAATGTACATGTACAATCTAGTACTTAATGGTTAAAATGAAGGTATGGAGAGGTGGCAGATTCCCAACAGGACCGGTTGGCATGTCCTCCGAAAGGCCATCAACTCCATATCATTTTTTCATACCCTTGAGATACATAATTGAAATGAAATGTGAACTATACTGAAAACTTAACTGGATATTTATTTTTATAACTAGAATATGAATTACAATACCTAAGCGGGGATCATACAATCACCCAAACAAATTCCCAATACCACGCGGCTCTATTCAGTATTCTGTGATGTTATCTCCCTGTGCTGGAGAAGACTATAAATCTGCATCCAAAGGAACAGAACTAAAATATTCTTCAGCACACAGCAGCAGCTTCACATAGAGGTTACATACAAACAGGAGCTAAAATGATAGGCATCCATTGAAGAAGTTTATCAGGTTTTTTGAAATACATTTATCAGCGTATTTTGTGATCTTATGGCAAAAGGAAGAAGACTCAATCAGACCTTATCTTGAACCATTAACTTACTACACTTGCCTGAGAAAGGGACTGCTGTGGTCCTGAAAGTTTGCAATTCTCTTGTAACAGCAGTTGCCCATTAAAAGGTATCATATTTACCCTACATTGGTTTTTAATTCTTTTTGAGAAAGTCTATTGTTTGGGCTAAAACAATAACACCCACTTACTCTTCCCTCTACACTAACACATTTGTCATAACTTCTTTATTTTATGCTTACAGCTCTTTCACGAAAGAGTTAACCTTGTAGGGCATTGGTTTGACCTGTGGACAGACAGGCAGCGCAAACAGTTCCTACATGCTGTTCTAATGAGGAGCAGCAAATCACAGCTGAAGTAAGTAGGGGACATGTAGGGAAAACGTTTGTGTTGAGAGGGAGGTGGAATGCTTCTAACCTCTGACAATAAAATGCACTGTATAATGATTCAATATTGATATAGCTCGAATACCCCATGCTCATATTCAGGGCCACCAAAAGTGGGGGGAGCTGGCACAGCCTTCCTGGGCCTAGAATAAGAAGAGGCCCCTTCTTCTCGACAACGATTCCCAATCCTGTCGCCGATCATTCTTCTGTTTGGCTACCGGCCTGACCCCCCCCCCTAAACTCCCACGCCCACACTCAAAAACTTGAGTCGCCACCACTCCCCTCACTTAACAATGGGCACCACATCCCCCAGGTCAAGAGTTCAGTCCTGAGCCCTGAAGGAGCTCTTGGCGGGTATGCTTATTTTACCTAAGGAGTGGACCACTACCCTACTGTTCTAGACCCACACTAATCTCCTGAAGTGTATTTGTGTTTAGTTGGCTGAGAGTTCCAGCAGTTGTTATAACTGGAGGAATTGCAATACATTTCTGTTTTCAAAGTGGAAGATTTACATTTCTGAAAGTGTACAACATTATTATGGGCAGACAAGGTGTGACAAGTAGTTCCCATCGGATACCATTTTCTATGTAACTTTGTCCATGTCATGGCGAGCTGACAGTCCAAACCCACTGTTACTAGAGATGATGAGTTCATTTTCTTGAGGTCACATACAGTGAATTTTACATCCTGTCTTTTCAAAGGTTTGTGCGAGACTGGTTCACAGAGGAGGTTCCTGTTACCAAACTAGACTTCACTACAGTAATGCCTCGGTTCATCTCTCTGTACATCCTGTCCTTCCTCAGTCCTCATGACCTGTGTACCGCTGCACAAGTTAGCTGGCATTGGAAATTCCTCTCCGAGCAGGTTTGAGTTTAGTCATATTCTCCCCGATCACCCAGCACACTGTTATTATATTATCTTCTTCTCCCTCGGCATTCTCTTCTCCAATCGGATATTCACTTTTTTTTCCTGTTCCGTATATCACCTGCTCCTCCTAATCTTTGTTTTGGATTTGGAAATCAGCATATATCCTCAGTCCATTTCCACGCTTATCTGTGACTATCTCACTTTTGTTTGTTGCTCCTTCACCTCACTTTCTGTGTATAAATCCAGATTCAGGAGACCAAGCTGCTTAATGCTGGATGTTAACCTGTTAGTTACCTTTCATTAATATTTTCAGGCAATAAGCACGGGAGGCGATAATGATGGTGATGACAGGATTCAACTGTACCAAACTATGAACTTTTTGCAAATGTTCAAGTGTTTTTTTTTCTCAAAAAGTTTGATCATTTCATAAAGCAAAAAAAAAAAAAAACACAATGAAAACAACAACAATCTATTTCACAAAGGTGTGATGTCAAACCCATGAATATGCCCACCCTTTATTTACACAATGGTCTTTGTTAAGGAATTTATATTTTCCCAAATGTTAATCTGTGGCGCTGTTGGTTTAGCATTGTTTACACTGGCTTAATGCTCTTTAATCTCAAGCACAGGGGACATCTTTTTTGGATCTGAACACAAGAAATTAAGCTTAAAGTTTTGATCTTGCAACATGCTATAAAGGAGTACTGGTTAGACTTTTTTCTTTTCTCTTTAAAGGATTGTCTGTGGATGCCAAAATGTACCAAGTTTGGTTGGTTCCTGCCGTACACTCCACCAGACAATGAATATGGGGCTTGGAAGAGGCATTACATCACGTGCGCATCTAGCATAGATTACCTGACTCCGAGAGAGGCTGCTGAGACATATGGCACGCTGAACGAGCCCAAGGAAGGGAAAGAGGAGCAAGAAGAACAGCTCAGGGAGAAGTGGCTACGGAAAATGCTCCGGGACAAACTAGCGCTACACAAACGTCAGTGGTATTTAACCTTTTGCTGTCATATGGGCCTTGGACATATTTCCAAGTAACTAAATCATTGAGTTTTTTAAAATTTTTACGATAGGTTGTTTTTTCTGCAAAGCTAACCTGTCATTGCCCGAGTGACAAAGCGATGTGTTATTTACCTTATGGAGGCAAAGGGTTTAATAATGTGTAGTTGGAAATGTGGGTATTTACCAAAATGTCAATGAATTGACTATATTTTCTAACCCTAGCATACCATTGTCAGGCTTAACCAAAGAGTAGGCGGTAATGAATAAGCAGGGTGAGGATCCCAGTTGCTGAAGCACGGTACTGGAGAAATATAGGTAGTGCGCAAGGTCAGGAACAAGTAAAAGGGTCAAACCAGAATCTGGTACCTGAAGGTCCTGAAGGAGCAGGCGAGGAGCGAGGTTAGGTAGAGGTCAGGCTCAAAACCACAAGCCAGATATCTGAGATACCGAAGGAGCAGATGAAGCGTAGAACCAAGAAAAAGCCAATGGTCAGAGGTCTCAAACAAGCATATTCACAGGAACATATGAGAGAGCCAACACAACAGAACAAGTCTGGTTGTACTGGCAAGGTAACACGGGTGACCGTTGGTTATTATAGGTTGCCTAGGTAGGCGTGTCATAATACACAGAGCAATGACTCTGGGGCTTAAACTGGCCAATCACTGGGTAGATGTGTCATAATACAGACCATCGTCTATGGTTCTTAGATTAGCCAATCACAAGGTAGATATGTCATAATACAGACCAAAAAGATAGCACAGGAACAGTCAGCAGCCTTATAACCATATTGCTATGTATGGAAGCAAAACAGTAATATTTCACTCTGTTTCTTCCATGTACTATATGTAGGAGAAGCATAGATGACTTATTTAACAATAGTTTTATAGTATGAGGCAGCAAAACTTTTCAGTTTATACGAAAGGGAGCATTTAAGCCATTGGTGGGCAATAGGCGACCCAGCCCTCAAAGTCTTCGCCTGCATGCCCGGCCCTCACCCACTTACCACCCCAGAAGTCAGCTCTCCCCCTCTCCACAGTGCAGAGGGAGTAGAGACGTTTTTCCTGCTGCCTGAGCTGGGACAGTATTCCTCAGTGTGCCAGCATTAAGAAGCTGTCTGGGGGGCAGGGGGGAGAAGCACATACCAACGGCTGCAACATCCCTTCTGCATGTACTATATATGTATATATCTATACTAGCTAAAGAGCCCAGCTTCACACGGGTTGCGGTAATTCCTACAATTTTACCTCTTCACTCACAATTTTATCGCTCTCCCCATTCTTCAAATTTTACCCCCTTACCCCTCCTCCCTCACAATTCCCCCACCCCCTACTCTTGCTGCAGCTTTGGCTAGTCGATTTCTAAAGGGTGTCAAATATAAACTAAAAATGTAAATTTAAACCCCCGGTGGGAGAGTCCTGCGTTGCAATGCCTCTGGGAATTGTAGTCTTAGGACGCGGTAATAGTTGCCGTGACGGCGTGTGCATGCGCGTCGCGAACAACATGCCTTATTCCTATGGGAACGCCCATATGGGGCGCACGATGGGGCGCGACGTCTCTACTGCGTTTTGGAAAGGCAAAATATTTAGTCTTTCTAAGCAACGGCCGCAGGATGTCCGCGTCACTTGGAGCGGTTCAGCCAATGACGGGCGAACCGCTCATGTGACGTCCTGGCCACGCCTACGCCATGCCTCCCCATTGCCTGAACATCGACCAAAAGCAGAGTTCATATTCGCGCGAGGGACAGACGTGTGCCACGTGCGCTATGAGTATAATCTTAGCCTTAAACCTGTGTGTCAAGCCTGGTGGACACTAGTAGTTCTGAATCCATGAGGACAGAACTAAGTTCTTGCCAGGCGCAGATGAACCGGTCTGACAAAAATATATAGCAATTAGCTACATTTAACGTATTTAATATGTCACTGTTCTTAATTCACTTTCATTATAGGATGGACTAGCGCTTTTTAAGGAGTCTTCTTCCATAAGACACCTTCAGATGCTGGAGACACCATACAACCCATTGACTTGAATAAGTTATAAGGTGTAATCAGTGATGTCTTATACCAGAAGACTTCTTAATAAGTATGGGCCCTTACATCATATACCTACTCACAGAAAGGTTAGTTATATGTATTGTCCTTTTTGAGGTATTTCTGCTCAGTTTGCTTGCCTCGGTTTTTAGGCGAACTCTTTAAAACCCGCCCCCCTTGGATGAGTGGAGTATGGACCTCTGCTCTTTTAGGCTCCAGATTAAGACGAAGCCAGACGAAGAGCATGTCTGATAAGGCTGCTTTACAAGCTGCTCTGTGGTTGATTAAGGTAAGGGACATAAATGTAGTATTTGATTTTTGTGCTGAACCCGATAAGCCTGTAATCTATACAATCTTATGTAAATGTTCTTCTACTTCACATGAATAGTGAAATCTTCAACTGCTACCAACCCACATATTAAGGCCCATATTTACCAAGCAGTGCTATTCCATAAGACCCCTTTGCCGTAAGATGTCTTCCAGAGCTGGAGGGTCCTGTATGGCATAGCCCCGCTTATGCTCCTAAATCACTCATCAAATCTTACTGAATCCACCCGTGCAGTAATTCTATATCATGCCCCTTTCCTCTCTCAGAATCAAGCAAAATATGAATTCACACCTTTATTACTGTCGTCTCTTTCTCTCTCTTCATGGGTTCTCCGGCCTGAAATGCTTTTGGGCAGGCTCATTTATCTTACAATATGGTCAAACGCTGCTTTTCCCTTAGTCACTGGCTACTGCTATCCTCCAGAATTAAATACATGTATTCCCATAAACAAAACCCGCCATGAGTCTAAGTTAGGGTTGCCAGATGTCCCGTATACACGGGATTGTCCTTATTTTATTGACTTGTCTGGTTGTCCCGGAAAGGTCTGTCGGGATGTATAATTGTCCTGTATTTTAGTGTCTTGACGTGAAATGCCTGAACTTAAAATTACTGTAATTAAATTAGTCATAAAAAAGTAATGGATTTCTACTCGAGTTTTGTAGTTACCTTTCTGATCGATATCCCCTTACTAAATTATTACAATAATAAAGTCAGGAAAGTGCCTAGTCATCTCATAATACCCCTATAGGTGTTACTTTTTCTCCCACCGCTCGCGTCTTTCCATGCTCTGCCAAGAGCAGAGATGATAGCGGTCAAGCGTGAGATACCATTCAGCTCGAAGCATTGGAAATCATTCCTCACTCATTATGACGTCAAACTTTCATACTGGATTTCGGCGTCCCATGTTATAAAAACTTAAATGTGTCAACCCTACTGTAACTTCATATATCTTATCTACAAATATTTTCCCATGTGCGCCCAAGACCTTTTATGCACCTCTACTTCTTGGACTCTCTCCTGCATCCATCTCCAAGACTTTCTCCACGGAATAAATAGCCTGTCTTGCAACGTCATATATTTACATGTGCCATGAAAATCTTGCTTCCTCCACAAGATGCCTGTCACCTGATGCCAAGAAGAGTGCATCTCAGCTGCTAGCTTCACTCCAAGCACACATGGGGGTTATTCACTAAACTAGTGGTGCTGAGTGGGGCACTATCGCACGGAAACTCACATTGAAGTAATGCGGATGGAGTTTAATGAATAACCCCTATAGTGCTCTCCTCCCATATCACTTACATTGTAAAAGCGGAGAGTGTTCAAATGTAAGTTTCTTGGAGATGACCTCTTTAGATATATCAGTATCATTATTCATATGAGAATTAGTATATGTTAATGTATATATATTTTTTTTAAGTCAATGTTGATGTAACTTTCACACCCGTTGTATAGTGGTGTGGAATATTTTGGCACATTATAATTTATTTTTAATGATAATAAATACATGAAGGTGCAATAAAGTGCGATGTCTCAAGGCATTTGGGTTAAATATGAGGGATAAAGAGTGCACCATAAAACCACAAATCAATCATTTGGAATACTGGAAAACTAGACCAAAGTCATTGTTTCCAAATGTAAACTCTAAAAAAGGTTACATGGTGGCAAAAATAACCATATGTGCTACAATTTGAAATGTGGTATGATAAACATGTTGAATGAAAGGTTAGGAATGTAGGGAATAAATCTAATATGTATTTGTTGTATTACTGATGATTGTGCAAGTAATCGAAATACAAGGAATTTCCAATTTTGAAAAATTGTAATGATAAATATAACATTTTGTAGCAATAAGGTATTTAGTTTCCACCCAATTATTAGGAGCATTAATGAACATAAGTGTACATAAATTGATGGAGTGACTTAGCCATAACATCCTATAAATAGGAGCTCTTTGTGGAATAAAAGGTAAAGAAACGCCAAGTTCTGGGTGGGGTTACATGTCATGTTATTTTAGTGTGTCTATAGTTACTGCAGAACTACTGTAGTAACATAATTTGCTCAGCAACTAATCAGTTAACTTGGAGAAGCTAATAGTATTTAGCCTGTCAGTGCTAGAGCGGTAGAACTCCAAACAAAATCCTCAGGTTGTCTGTTCTACAGTATACCTCAGCTTCATAAATACCAGATCCTTATTAAATTACAATTAAGTGAAATGTCATCAAGTCGCACATTGCTCTAGTTGTAATCTCCTTTGCGAACACTGCTGTAAGTCGTTTAAGTCAACATAAAAATGCATGGTGAATTCTTCCAGGACCAGAATTGCATCCCAAATAAGTCTCTATCAAGTCAGCTGTTGGATGAAAATAACCATACACCACGCTTCAGACTGGCACTGGAGAAAGAACTTGTGGAGAAGTCAATAAAGATATTACCAAGAAGGTATGTCATCCTTAAACGCATGTCATAGCAGGAATCCGTAACCATCCCCGGCCTCTCTGCTTCTTAACAAAATATACTAGCTGTACCCGGTGTAACAGTAGGAATTTAGACCAGGGTAATGCAGTTGATGTGGTCTACTTAGATTTTGCAAAGGCTTTTGATACGGATCTACACAAGGGGTTAGTTTACAAAATAAAGCAAATTGGACTCTGTAATAATATATGCACCTGGATTGAAAACTGGTTAAAGGACAGACAACAGAGGGTTGTCATAAATGGAACTTTTTCAGGTTGGGCTAAAGTTGTGAGTGGAGTACCTCAGGGATCGGTACTGGGACCCCGGCTTTTTAACTTGTTTATTAATGACCTTGAGGTTGGGATCGAGAGCAAAGTCTCCATCTTTGCTGATGATACTAAATTGTGTAAGGTAGTAGAATCAGAGCAGGGTGTCATTTCTCTCCAGAAGGACTTGGAGAGACTGGAAACGTGGGCAGGTAAATGGCAGATGAGGTTTAATACGAATAACTGTAAGGTTATGCATTTGGGAAACAAGAAAAAACAGGCGAATTACAAATTAAATGGGGATAAATTAGGGGAATCCTTGATGGAGAAGGATTTAGGAGTGCTTGTAGACAACCGCCTGAGAAATAGTGCCCAAAGTCATGCAGTAGCTGCAAAGGCAAACATGATCTTATCTTGCATTGAACGGGCAATGGATGGAAGGGAAGTAAACATAATGATGCCCCCTTTTTATAAAGCATTAGTAAGACACACCTTGAATATGGAGTACAATTTTGGGCACCAGTCCTTTGAAAATACATTATGGAACTAGAGAGAGTGCAGAGAAGAGCCACCAAATTAATATAGGGGATGGATAATCTGATTTATGAGAGGCTTGCTAAATTAGATTGGTTTACATAAGAAAAGAGGAGTCTAAGAGGGGGTATGATAAATATATACAAATATATTCGGGGACAGTACAGGGAGCTTTCAAAAGAACTATTCATCCCAAGGGCAGTACAAAAGACACGGGTCATCCATTAAGTTTGGAGGAATGGAGATTTCACAAGCAACAAAGGAAAAGGTTATTTACAGTAAGGCCCGGGCCATAGAGGGGGGGAGCCGTGCTGCACCGCGCTGACACTGAGGCTCGCCTGCAGAAGCTGTGCGATTCCATGCACATACAGGCGAGCCAGCGTCCGCGATCGGAGGTGGGGGGAGACTGAGGGAGGCGGGGCAGTGACGTCGCTGGGCCAATCGCCCGCAACGCACTGACGTCAACGTCACGGCGCCGACGTCACGGCGCCGACGTCACGGCGCCGTGACGTTGACGCAGCCCCGCTCTCATTGGAGGTTTTCAGCCGACAGCGCGCTGAAAAACAGCTTGGCGCTCGGCTGAAAACTCCAAAGCCTGAGCACGCCTGCGGACGCTCGCGCGAGCCCCCTCTCAAGGCATCCTCATTGAGGATGCAGGGGCTCAGCGCTGAGCGTCCACATGGCTCAGCGTGGCCTGTCCTTCTATGGACTCGGCCTTAGGGCAGTTAACATGTGGAATTCATTACCCATGGAGACTGTGATGGCAGATACGATATGTTCAAAAAAAGGTTGGACATCTTTTTTGGAAAAGAAAGGTATATAGGGATATATAAAATAAGTAAACATGGGAAGGATGTTGATCCACGGAGTAATCTGAGTCAGGAAGGAATTTATTTTTCCCCTTATGAGATATCATTGGATGATATTTTACTGGGGGGGTTTGTTTGCTTTCCTCTGGATCAATATACTGTAAGTAGGGATATGTTGTCTACATTTTGCATAGGTTGAACTTGATGGACGTATGTCTTTTTTCAACCTCTACTATCTACTATGTAATTATGTAACTATGTAACTTACACCGATCTATCAGATCTTAAAGGTTATTAATTAAACATTACTCGTTGTTTTCACCCCTCCCTGCAATGCCTTGCTGTCTCTTGTCCCTCTTCACCATCTTACTCTCTCCTCCATCATGCTCTACTACTCTCTGCACTCTCTCCTCCCTCTCTTTGTATACCCTGCCTTACTGTGTCTGCCCGTCTCTGTGCACACTACACTCCCTCCTCTCCTACTCATTTCATTTGTCCTCCTCTCCTTACTGTCTCTGTTTCCCCCTCCTACTCACCTTGCTGTCTCTCCACCCCTCTCTTTGCACTCCCTCCTGCCCCATGGGCACACTACTCTCCATTCCCTCCTACTCATCATCCAGCTGTCTTCTCCTTGCTGCATAGGAGGAGCGGAGACAAAGAGACAAGGCAAGGAGGGTGAGAGAGCTGTCTCTCCTCCCCTCCTTGCTGTTGTGACGATAGCTTCCACAGGCTTATTAATATTACACAAAAATAATTGGGTTTGAACTGAACGAGGCTTAAGATATAATAAATTGTATTTATTCCTTAGAATAAAGGTGAACACAACAGATAATGCAGTAACAAACAAGAAGTACACTTACATTGGGGTTGGGGAATGAGAAATATGATGTAGCATTTCTCTCAGCAGTCAGGAAATCATTCAGGTGAGATCAGGTTACCATATCAGCAAACGAAAACGAATGAAGACTTTGCATGAAGACCAAAAATGAAGACAAAGGATAGATGGGGAACAGCAGGTTATAAACCTTTTGTCCCTCTATCTGTAACATTAAGAACCTGTGATTGGTTTGCAATTATCTCCAGCCAATCTTTGATGGGGGGACACATTTTAGGACAGGCCCCCCTGCTAGCTGGCACATGTGCAGTAGAACTCTGGGGTCTCCTTTCTGAGGCCCCACATGTGCAAATGGAATGCCAGCCCAGCTACCCCTCCGGATCTTGGACAAGATAACCTGTGTTGGACAGTGATAAGTGGGACACTTAAAAACTGCTATGGTATGCGCCCCCTCCACTCTCACAGAGACAGGGAGGGTGATAAAACCTTTTGAACAAAACTTAAGTTCTAGCCATTGGGCCATGTCTCTAGGGCCATATGTCATCCTGATAGCAAAGGAATTTCTCTGAAGCTTTGTCCATACCTTGAGACACAGTATTAACGGACTATTAACCCTTGTGCTACCGGATGGATTCTAGTGTGTGTGTGCAGACAGTGATGTACAATAACAGAGGGGAAACAGGAAAATAAACATTTACAGGTTATAACAGGGGTGAAATCACATTTCTGGACCTCAGTCCAGTTAACCCCTTGTCTCCCTGGTGGGGTCAGGGGTGGCCAAATGGGGTGCAACCCCTTTAATACCGGGCCACCCCCTTTCTCCCTCTATAGCTGTGTCTTTGTCTCCTCTCCTTCTTGCTGTCTATCTCTCTCTCTTCCACTCTTTGCTCTCTCTCTCTCCTCCTTGCTGTCTCTCTCTCCTCCTTGCTTTCTCCCTCTCTCTACACCTTGCTGTCTTTCTCTCTCCTCCTTGCTGTCTCTCTCTCCTCCTTGTTGTCTCTCTCTCTCCTCCTTGCTGTCTCTCGCCTCCTTGCTGTCTCTCTGTCTCCTTCCTCCTTACTTTCTGTGTGGCAAGTCAGCCACTGGTTGATAGGCTCTAGCACGTGACATCATAATGGTGACATCATAATGAGTTGCCTTAGCTATATATATATATATACCTAAGGCAACAATATATATACTTAGTTAAGTTATGGTGAGTAAAAAAAGTGACAAAAACCCACCACAGCAAAGCATATAGCAAATGGAAATATACTGTATGCTCATTTGCATGTCTTAGGCAGGTCTGCAACCCCGCCTTTCACCATTATCACCCAGCACACAGCACTTCCACTGCAGCAAGGGATTCTGGGAAATGACTTGCAAATGAGCACACAGTGCCACTTTTTGCTTCAAAAACCATTTTAAACATGGTTCCCTATAGGCTTAAGCTTGCTGCATGGTCACAGCTTTAAGCACAGCCAGGGTTAAGATGCATAGCCAGAAAACCCACCCACAGACAGCTGTTTTGACCTTAATGGGTCTCAGGGTCTCATCAGTGTGGGGTTGGTTAACTGGCACTGCCCTGAGGAAGGTCCCACTCTGAGGACCGAAACGTTGGCTGCCCTGTGTTGTTAATACACTTTATTTTACTTCATCATATTGCGGTGTGCTGTCTCTTTGTTACCTTGATTTCCCTGGTTACCCTATATATATATATATATATATATATATATATATATATATATATATATATATATATATATATATATATATATATATATATATATATGAAGGAACAAAAATTGTGGCGCCAAAATAATACTATAATGCAGTGTATATATATAAAAACTGTAGTGCTAAATATTATATATTGAAAGTGTGTTTAAATCCTAAATGTGATTAAATAACAAAAATGTGCAATAGGAATGTTATATACTAAACATGATAAACAAATTCTACTTAAAACGACACCATAGGATTATGCATAACAAATAGTGAAAATTTATGACTAAAAAAGTGCAAAAAAATGCTGAAAATAGACCGAATATGAAAAAATGAAAAAAAATATATATTTAAAAAAGATTATAATATAAAATCCAACCAGTCCTTCAATGATCAGTCCATAATAGGAGGTATAGGATGTGTGCAAAGGATCTTCTGCTGCTCTCACAAGGGATAAACCACCTCCACGGATATCTACAAACAGAAAAAGAGAGAGAGCGCACGCCCCATAGCATAATACTGCGTGATTTATTATAAAATAGGGGAAGGGATGGATGGGGGGGGGGAATCGCACTCACAAGATAAAAAGTATTAAAATGCAGTTTGTGAATAAATTCACCACCATCCGGTACTGCTGGGCGAAATCACTTCCAGATAGCTGATCAAGATCACCGCCAACCGGGTAAGGACGCCGTTACACCGTCTGTATGCTGCTCAAATTCAGCTCTCCACTCCGAATGGCCGCTGTAGTCTTCCCGCGCTGGGTATGGCCTCGTGCGTGTGCGCAGCGTCTTCGTGACGTAATCGCGCTTCTCAGTATCCCTGACGCGTTTCGTCACCAATCGACGACTTTCTCAAAGGGCTGATGATTCATGGGTAAAAGTCCTGCCCTTTTATACAGCCAGTCCAATAGTTAATGATCAATCGCAAAGTGATAAGTGACCCATAATACGCTTTTAGGGTGCTGCTCATATAAATGAATACTAAAGATGACTGACAGCAAAAGAGGCAGATATATAACTATAATATATGGAGATAAACACTTATTGTGGGAGGATCTAAAAAGCTTAATTCATGTACAAAACACATATAATTACATAATTAAAACTACATTACATTCTAAAAATAAAAATAGATGTAATTCATATGTTGGGATAAGTGAACTGACAAACAAAATACATCTAGCACTAATAAAAATACCCTCATTGGTCAAATGAATACAACATGTAATGACAAATTTGATATAACAATATATTCCCTATACAAAAAACAGATGGGATAAAGTGTGACATTGAATTATACCAGCAAACAAATACAATAGTACTAATAGTAAACAATGTCTACATCTGAAGACAGGAATTGAGTTTAGTTCTCCATATAGAGATAGTGTATATCAGGTTAGGAACTTTATCAACTGCCGCAGTATATTTGTGGTGTACTGCATCCAGTGTGGATGCGGGTTACGTTATATTGGACGCACCACAAGGCCTCTCTGCACTCGGTTCCTGGAGCAAAGAAGGAGTGTCATAAAGGGATTAATTGTGAATGGTATTTCCCGACACTATAAAATTCACCAAATTCACCTTAGCGACCTTTGCATCTACCACTATATGAGTGCTTCTTCATAGGGGTTCTTCTACTTGTTTAGGCAAGTGTTCTTATGTGTTTCATGACCCTGCAAACATGAATCATGAACTACAGTATATGAACAGCAGAAGCTTCAGTGATCCAGCGATATCCAGGATTCTTTCCAGTTTATTATACACATGGAACAACATTGGTGTCAAATATCAGTTTGTATCTCCAGTTAGACACATTTCCTTGACCTTGAATGATAAGCTAGGTAGGCAGACCGGCTGCTCGAGAATCAATAATATAAAATATGATTAACACAGTAGAAATGACCTGGCTTCAAGAAGTGAACTAGTATTGAGACCCATGAAATGAATCAGGACTTCTCTTGTTTATTTGTCAAAGGCAGAATGTTGCGGGATCCAGCTCCTACCCGGCTCTTCCTCATAGACAACGTCATAGCATCCATCAGAAATACGGACACCTTAGCTCCCCCTCTCAGCCCTACTTGCTGCTGATATCGTCCATGATGCCGGCATATGAGGTGTTCTTTTCTTAGGATTCTTCTAAGTTGTGTTGAACTAGGTACACTTGTGCATGTACTGAATGAGTCCTCGCTTGTCTCTACAGGTTGTTCTGGACAGTGTTAAGCCCAATGTGGTTGCCATTGTCTACGACTACAGTGGGATGACAACTGAAAGTCTTCTGTTATATGTGGAGAAGGCTCTGGATGGATGCACGGCCCAGAGCATTGGGATTGTCACGACTGGTGATTCCCAACAGATACATTTACTGCAATGTAATGACTGGTTCAGATTCCTTTTACCTCCTTAGTGCAGAAGGTTCCTGCTAAGCATGACTTTACTAAGTATTACTTTACTATGTATTGCTTGTCTATCAAGTACTAAAATCTTTACTATAACCTTCAACCCCTACATGCACTTCTACGCAACTGAAATTCAAGATGCATCATTTTACTATTCCGTTACCAGCCTATGTGGATAAGTCTTCTCTTATTTCTTTTTTGCAATCAGTATTTGCATTTCAAGGTCCTCTGGACATTTGATTGTGCACATAAGACCTCAATTTCTAGTAGACACGATATTTGCCATGTGAGTGATCTACAAATGTATTCAGTCCGATTTCCATATCAAGTACTTAACGCAACGAATGTTAAAGTGTCTTTAATGAGCGCGCATTGCATTTCACTGATTTTTCCCAGGTTGCAGAATCACTTCCCATAATGTCCTGTGTCCTGAGATCAGAGATTTCTGGGAAAAGCTGGGAAGCTGTGTGGTTTCAGATAAAGAAGGCGGTCACATTGATCTCTTTGTCCCTCTGGCAGCATCAGGTCAGACATATTGTTTTATGTTACAATCCAACACTAAAAAATGCTCCACGTTCGGAAAGAGTTGAAGCCTAATTGTCTTGCATCCTTCAATCATAGAAGATACTAATATAGCCATAGACAAAGGTGGTGCTAGCGGATAATCAAATTCAGCTACAACTTCGATTTCCAATGAGCTCATATTGAAATGGATGAATGAAGTTTGTAGTAGTGTGTGAGGCGATTGTTGGATTAATGGCACCCCCAAAAAATCCTGTTTAGCGCTGCCTCTATCTATAGGATAGTAGGAGATTATACTTTTAAAGCTAGTCTCACTTTCTGTACATAATCTTATTATGTTATTACCTTTTTTATTATCCCGATAACATGCGTTGTTTTGAAAAAATCCGATATTATAAAACATGTTTTTTGTTGTCTATTAAACCCCTGTTTTCGCAAAGATAATATATTGTTATATTATTGTTATTTGTTCCATCTATATATAGAAGGAAGTGCATCATTAACTTTGTTTTTTGTGATACCTGGTCTAACAGCAAATAAAAAAACACTTGTGAGCACATTCACATGTCGCAGACAGGCATGCAACCCTGTCTTTCCCCATAATCTCCTAACATACAATGGTTCGACTGCAGCTATGGATTCTGGGAAAGGACATGCAAATGGGCACATAGTGTACCTTTTGCTTCAAATCCATTTTAATATGGACCCCATATAAGCGTATGCCTGCAGCATTACACAGCTTTTCAGCACAGCCTGGGTTTAAGAAGTGCATAGCCAGTAACCCTACCCACAGACAGCTATTTCGACCTTTTGGGTCTCATCAATTTGACGTTGGTTAAACTGGATTTGCAATGTGAAGCTGGGATAAGTTTCAACCGCACACATTAAATGGACCAACATAATTTTACATTGGCAATATTTCAGGAGCTACAGTAATGTTATCCTTTCATAAGAGTTACAGCTCAGCCCTTATCTCTGCCCACGGTTACATGTGATCTCTTGCCTAGCCCCTAATGGAAGCAGCAAATGCTGCATATGTTGTGATATGTTATTTTTTTTTTTAGTTAGACTTTCAGTCCTACATTTGTTCTTTTGTTTAGTGCAAAATTAATGAGTACTTCAGTATTAAGTGATACCTTTTTTATTTGGACTAACAATTGATATTTTAGGCCAAACTTTCGAGTCCAAATAAAAAATGAAATCCCCCAACACTGAAGTACTCATTTATTTTGCACTATTGCAACTAGACTAACAAGGCTACTTCTATTTCATTCTTTAGTTTACAAGGTAATTATGGTGCCGTCATTAGACAAACACAAGGCTTGGTTTCAGTGTTCCCAACAAAACAAAATTCATATTTATTTTTCACAACATAGTAAGACAGTCAATTTAGCATGGCTAAAAGTTGACGCTTCTTCCTCCATAATATTGCCTTTGCTCGTCAATCTACTGCTAAAACTGTAATGCATGCCCATATCCTCTCCCGTCTGGATTATTGTAACATACTGCTAACAGGCCTCACTGCCTCTCAACTTTCTCCTCTGCAATCTATCAAAAATTCTGCTGCTAGAATAATTTCAATTTCCTAAAACAGTCTCTGCTCATCTCCTCCTTAAATCCCTCTCCCCGCATCCCATAACATTTCGGATCACCAACAAAGTTCTCCTCCTTACCTGTAAGGCTCCCCACTCATCTGCTCCTACCTACATATCGGGTTTGATCTCTCGTTATGTCCCTGTTCATCTACCCATAGCTGTCTCCTCTCCACTCCTTTCACCGCTACTGCTCTCTCTCGCCTTTAAACCCCTTTTCCCCCACTGCTCCTTACCTGTGGAACTGGTACCACAGTCACTCCTACCAACCATTGTGGCCAAGCACTGCACTTATTCCCTCAACTGCTGTCTCGGAACATTTCCCATCATACCACTTAGATTAAATAAAGATATACATAGAGTACAAGGGTGATATCGTCTTTATACGGAAGCTATTTACACCAATAGGTTATGGAACAAAGATTTGAGTAGCTACACTAGGTAGAACTGCCCCGTTAGGACTTCTGCAACCTCGTAAAAGGGAGACATTGGGAAGAGCCATATTATTTTGTTTTTAACTCAGAAATAATTTGGTTACGTCCAGACTGGTAGTAAAAAAAAAAAAAATTAAATGTACAGTTAGATTTTTGTACACGTTTCCCCAGTTGCAGCCACCTACACACACAATGCATTCTGAAGGCATCAACTAATAAGTGTCAGCTGTCATGTAGCACTATATGTATTGTCAAGAAGGAAAAATGGGTTGGAAGCTCAGCTTTAAATTGGGCCTTATTCATAATGTTATTTTCCTGCAGCTCATAATGCAGTTGAAAAAGAAATGCAGCGTGAGATACCAAAATCTGTTTTTGGCTTAATGATGTACACCCCTATGGTATACACCAGTGTTTTTTAACCTTTTTTTTGATTACTGAACCCTATAATTATAGTGAGATTCTGAGTAACTTCATCTCTAATAGCACGTCTGAGATCAGATGCATAGTAAGGAACCCCAACCCTCTCTAATAGCGTGTCTGAGATCAGATGCATAGTAAGGAACCCCAACCCTCTCTAATAGCGCGTCTGAGATCAGATGCATGGTAAGGAACCCCAACCCTCTCTAATAGCACGTCTGAGATCAGATACTTTGAAATTCTTCTGTATTTGGTACCATTTTCAAATGACCTTAAAATTGCAGGAAACACTTTAGGGATGTGTTATGGATTACAGGTAGCATAAGGTATATATATAGCATAATTGTTATAGGTTACAGGTAGCATAAGGTACATATATAGTATAATTATATGTCATAGTACAGCTTAGAGCATACTGTCAGAATATTAGCTATTTTTCTTGCCCTGGAAATAATATCAGTTACCAGAAGTTTTGCAGATAGAATTTCCTTGATCTGCTGAGAAATGGCCAGGATATATTGTTGTGACATATGTCGTTGAGAGGCAGGTACTTAGCATAAAGGAGAAGTTACTTGACCTGTAAGCACCCTGTGGTTAAACTGTAATGCCAGTAAGACAAGTCAGCAGCCACAGATAATGCTCACGTACACCACACAAACGAGAAGGACAATAAAAGGTTAGCATAGCGCCCTGTTAGACAGAACCGAGTGGCGAGCCACACTGAGACGAGACCTAGTGAGACTGGCGTGACCTATCATAATATCTTTGGGTTTCGTGAGTATGACATGTATACTAAGTAAATAATCTCTGCATAGGTAGATATGGATTGTTAGCTTACTGTTAGCTCATTTCTTTGCTATTTTGCTTATGATGTTTTCTTGTTATTTTGTTGTATTACAATAAACAACAAACCATGGGCCTCATGCAGAGAGCAGCGCAAAAAGCGAAAGCGGCATTAATTGGCGAATTCTGCCTTGAAAAAGGCAGAAACCGGCAAGTTTTAAAAAAAAGCGCCATTTTTTTTTTTTTGTTTGAAATTCGCCGCCCGGCTGGAAATTTTCTAATCTCTCCAGTTTTTTTTTCTGCCGTATGCAGAGAGCCGCGATCGCCATCTAGTGGCTGTTCGCGCAAAAAAATGGCGCGATTTTCAACATTTTTCCTCTCCACCAAGCAGCTGGCGCTCCGCGGCCGGTGGAGAGGAAAAAAAAAAAAAACCGCGATTTTTTCCCTACAAGTTTCAACAGCGCTTATAGCGCTGGTTGAAACTCTCCATATGCAGAAAGGCTTGTTAATGCAGTTTTATGCCCTTTCTGCATATGGAGAAAAAAACTCTCCAAAAAAGCTACAATTTTTCCCCCTCTCCAATTCTATATAGCGCTGCTCTCTGCATGAGGCCCCTTATCTTATACAAACTCTGAGTGACCTTTCTTTATAATAATCTCACAATACCCTGACATTAAAAAGGGTGTGGGACTGAGTTCTGCAGGTAAAACATTGCGATGAGTGCTCCTGCTTAGGGCAGAATATAACTTATCATGAGGCATTACCTGGGAGAAGAAAGTTTGGCATTGTGCCCAGATTAGATGCCCGGGGAACCCAAGGGTTCCTATGAACCAATAGTTACAAAACGCTGGTAGTGCAAAATTACAAAAGTACAATTATTACATTATTATGAAGAAATGATAGAATGGTGTGGAATTCAGTGGAATCTTTAATATCATCTACATGATGTGAATTTGATTTAGAAATATCAGCATGTCATGAAGAGCCTCATCATTTGCTGTCTGTGTTTGTAGAGTCTGGATTGGAAATCATTGACCGTCTCTCTCAGCTGACTGGCCTTCTCTTCTGTACCCCAACTGGGATAACCACAGGATCCAACCAACACAGTAAGTTTAGTTGTTACATTTACTTAGTGTCCTTAAGCTTTTAGCCCATTCACATGAAGGTGCCGTACAACTTAACACTGCTTAACTAATATGTGTCCTTATCCTCTAGTCAAAAAAAGCCTGAATATTGAAGAGGCTGTTGTCATTTCTAATGTGATTTTTTTTTTGTATTTGTAATTATTGCTAATTTAATAGCACTTCCCAGTACTGCATCATGAAGGCCCCAATAAGAACCAAAGCTCAGTAATGACAGCTAATCAATAAATACTGTATTGAAATTCTGTGATTGCCATATGCATGAATAACCAATAGCAAGCCAATTCAGCCAGCAAGGCGTGTGGTGTGGTGTGATCATACAGCGTGTAATCGAATAAGCCATAATATTTGGACATCCTAGCCAGATTCATTGAACACAAGGGCCTTGTGAACAGTGTTTGTTTAATAAAGCACTATGAAGGGATTTCAATACAATGTCATATTGTTGGTGCATACAGGGAAATCAGCTGTAAATAGAACCTGTGTGACAGATGTGAGCAGCAGCAATTCTACTCCATTTACCACCTGTGAAACATGCTTCGTGCATTTTAGTGTTCGGCCCATCTGGCAGAAGCCCTATTTTACATGTTACCTGTTATATTTCTGTGGGAACGACTTGCAGGAACTGCTTTTCAATTCATTCTTCCTTAAAGATAAGCTAATCACCCCCCATAAATACATTCTGTTCTTCTTTATTGATTTTATTTATTTTAAAAGCAATTTGAAGTTATAAACATTTAAAAGGGTAGAATGGGGAGCTGCCATGTAGCAACCATAGTGATGTCTATGGCACAGGATGTTCCAGCTGTCATTGACATCAATGTCATTTTGCATACATTGTAACATTCCATAGAGGAACAGGGCATATAGAATGTTTCTAAATAATGTAGCAGCACAGACATTTTTATTTCGGGTGTAACAGTATTGCTAAAGAAACTGGTATTAAATGGACATTTTATATTGAAATCGCACTCTTTCCAAACACTCCCTTCTGCTGTTACTAAATGGTCCCTGTCACAGATAGTCCCATAAATGACATCACTGAATATGACAGCAGAGAGATGCAGAATACTGAACATGGCAGCACACAGGGGAAAACCATGCAGTCTATTACTTGGTATAATTTACCTTGATAATCTTATTGATTTTCAAGGTCAGAATTGATATATTAAACATACAAAATGATTAGTTTACATGAAAGCATCACATTGTTTCTTGGTGTGTAGCCTTGCATTGAGAGCAGCAGTCCACATGGATTGCCTTTTTTGTATTTTTTTTGCACCCTATGAGTTTTAGTTTCCTTTAAGAGATCTCTTTTTGCCCTATTATCCAATGTAGTTTTTATTTTTCAAATCTGATTCTCCGTTCTGAAGATATAACCGTTTAAAATATACATTTTCTGGGAGCTTAAAATGTAGGTCTCCACAGAGTCCAGTGCAGTCCATGGGTTACCATGGCAACCTCAAAAGCTGAAGATTAGGGGAAAAACTATTTTGGAATGATAGAAAAACAATTTTATTATTAAAAAAAAGAAAAGGGAGGCGTGGCCTGGACGTGGAGCTGGCAAGTCGCAGCTCAGCTCGGCTCCACTCAGAGGGCCGAAAGGAAACTAGGGAATGCACCCCAAAATTAAAGAAGTGCCCAGCCACCTACCAACACTGTCCCCCTCAGAGGATATAGCTAGAGGCGGCCGGCGGGGCTCCCTGGGACCCGCGGTTGCCGTGGAAGTTCCCCCTGCATTTCCCTGCGCCTCCAAAATAGCCGCCGGAGCCATGTGGCTCGAGTAAGAAGGACCGGCGGAGTCCCGAGAGGAGAGGGGCGGCCGGTGGAGGAAAGTGCGTACCCCCCCCCTCCACCCCCACTCCCGCCGCCGACGGTGCTCGGAGGATCCTCCCGCGCTATTATAGAACGGGCACACGGCGAAGGCGGCCCGTAGCGGAGGAGAGTTCCGGTCCCTCCCCCCCAACCTGGAGTGATCACAGGACCCGGAGCGCTCACAGCGGGGTCGCCCGATCGGGTGATTGAGGGGAGGAGAGATCAGCGGCACCAGGGGAGGGGGAGGAGAGCTGTTGGATCACTGCGGCTCTGCAGGGTGTTGCTGAGGCAAGACGGAGGCAACAGGGCAAGGGCTCAGACAGACCTGCCTGTGCACAAGAGTCCCACAGAAGGCCAATCAGACCCTCATTCATTCAAAATGATTAAAGGCTGAGCCCAGGGAAGGGGGGGCTCCGGGGTCGTCGACCGGTATGGCAGTATAGGAAGAGAGCTCTAGGAACCCATACGGATAAAGTGATAATTAAGCAACTTTCCCCCAAAAAAAATTCGGCCAAAACTTGTTATAATCTGGCAGAAGAAACCCCCAATATGTCTCGGGGAGGAAAAACACAAACTTCGAAGGGAGTTAACAAGTATGTTTCACCGGCACCACGAGGGTCGGGGACCCAACCCGGCGAGCAAGATGGCGCAGAAGCTCAAAGAAAAGATTCAAGGAGGCTGACGGAGGGATCCGCGGCAGAAGGGAATATCACCCGAGCATATCTAGAGGAAATGCTGGAAGGAATGCTGTCATCCTCTCATGACAAATTATACAGATCCCTCCAGCAGGACTTTAAAAATCTGGCCACCGAGCTCAAGGAGGAAATAGGCAGCCTCACGAGAAGAACAGCAGACCTGGAGAACAGGTTAGATGCGGCCCTCCACGTGCAAACAGAGGCAGACGAGGAGAATATTCGCCTCGGCACCGAGGTTTCCTGCCTAAAAGAGAGCCTGGAGGATCAGGAGAACCTGGACCGCAGGCAAAATCTGAGAATCCGCAATGTCCCTGAAGAGGTTCTTCCTCACCTCCTTAGGCCATATCTGATGGATCTTTTCAAGAGTGTCAGCGATGGTCTGGAGGAGAAAGACCTGGAGCTGGACCGAGCTCATCGCGCGCTTGCCCCCAAATCAGGCGACCCAAAAAGAAGAAGGGACGTGATTGTGCACATGCACAGTTACTCAACTAAGGAAAAAATAATAACAGCCTGCAGGGACAAAAACGTGATCGAGTTTGAAGAAGAACCCCTACAAATTTTTAACGACCTCGCTAGGGCAACTATTGAGAGGCGGCGAGAGTTAAAACCTCTAACTTCGCTACTACGAGAGAAAGGTATAAACTACAGATGGGGATTCCCGTTTCGGCTAATTGTGACGAGAAACGGCAGACAACTATCCATCAGACAACCGGAAGATATGCCACAATTTGCACGCGAGCTTGGCGTTGAACTTCCAGCCCCACAGAGAGCGGACTTGCCAGTCTCTCGGCGACCGGGCCGCGGTGGGGGGGGGTCCCCATCAGGGCTGGCGGACCAAAATGCCTAGAAGAACCAACTGCCCGACCGGGAAGGTTGAGAGACCCGTCGACCTCCTGAAACGCTGTCTTCTGATTGCTGAGACCACCTCCGCAGCGCGAGAAGGCTGAGGCAGGGGGTCACCTGCCCTGGAGATATGGGAGAGGCGCTCCGGCAATGCCATTGGCTGGATCGCTGATGGATGTGGGAGCCATTATCCTGTTTGTTTGGCGCACTGGGTGGGTGGGGGGCTGGGTTTCGAGGCTGTTGGGGGCCTCCAGGTCTGGGGGGGTGGGGGGAACCTGATGGGGAGATGCAGAGGCCTACCGGGGGGCCCAGGAAAAGAAGAATCGCAGTGCACATACCCGGTTAGAGCGAAGAGATCCAAACGCTATCATCAAGCACAGGACAGAGGTGGGCTTTCAGGGGACAGAACTTTTAAGCCCGACTTGAACACTTCCCCCCCCCCCCCTGTGTTTGGCCATAGGACGCTGACTCCAATCCCACCCTAAATTACTAACACGCCTGGGCCACCACTAGCTCTGGCTCTGATTGGCTAACACGAGAAGACCCTGTGACCCTCAGGCTCTCCCCGGTTAATATACTCCCCTATAAGTAACTGGCAGGAGTCCCCCCGGCCTAGTTTGAAAAAGTTTAGTATTTAATCATTCATACAAGATCTTGGTCTACTGAAAGGCAGGATAAATGGTTTATTTTATATCCTTGTTGTACTCGCTCTTCCTGTGTCCCGGTGCTCGTGTTAGGTAGATCCAACTTGCAATTGACCGTGGTCGGTTTACAGTCCGAGAAACCCACTCGTTAAATGGTGGTGAAAGAAATTTCTCAGTTAATTTTGTTATGTAATTATAAAAGTTGCGATAAGTGTTTACCCATGTTACAAGGTGACCCTCCCTCCTCCCTCCTCCCCTCTCCCCTTCCCCCTCCCCCCTCCCCAGAGATTCAAACCACAGAGACTAGACACCTGTCCATCAAATGCCCCACAACTGTCAAGAAAATGTGACACTGAATTGGAGTGGGCCTGATACTGTCCATATGTCATGCTCAAAGCTATAAATCATGACAATTTATTGCGAGACTCAATTGCTAGTATTGCATGTTTAGCTTCTCAATCTTTGTAACTAGTATTATTGAAATGCACATTGTTGAAACTGTTCAATGTCCAAAAATGTATATCAGTCCCGTTTCCCTGCCTCCTACCTGACAAGGTGCCTTCCTATGCCCCGTCTTCTGCCTCCTCCCCTCCCCAGCCCCCTCCCACCCCTACCTCACACTTCTACCCCCCCTTCCACACCTACCTCCCTTTTCCACCCCTACCCTCCCCCTTCCTTCCTCCCCTACCCTCCCCCTTCCTCCCCTCCTTCCCTTTCTCCTTCCCCCCTCCCTTCCCCCCTCCCCCTTCCCTTCCTCCCTCCCCCTTCCCTTCCTCCTTCCCCCCTCGCCCTTCCCCCCTCCCCCTTCCCTTCCCCCCTCGCCCTTCCCTTCCCCCCTCCCCCTTCCCTTCCCCCCTCCCCCTCCCCCTTCCCCCCTCGCCCTTCCCTTCCCCCCTCGCCCTTCCCTTCCCCCCTCCCCCTTCCCTTCCCCCCTCCCCCTCCCCCTTCCCCCCTCCCCCTTCTCTTCCCCCCTCCCCCTTCCCTTCCCCCCTCCCCCTTCCCTTCCCCCCTCCCCCTTCTTCCCCTTCCACCCCTCCCTTCGCATCTAGATAAGGAAGCAATATGATTCTTAGAACCTGGATTATGTATCATAGAAGCCAGATACCTTACCACCACATATTTTGTAATAATTGAGAAACTGTATCGTTGATTTGCCGGGGTCTGGATGCTGTTCAGTTCTCTCGCTCAAAGTGAGGATACTAGGGTCCACCAGGTTGGGCAATCGGTAATACAATGGTTATAAATATTATGCACAAGTTCTACTGTTTGTACCCCCAGAGGGGTGGAAAGTTATATATTTTCGGGGGCCCACGTTTTCCCCATCCTCAAGAGTTGTCGACGCCGGGCTTACCCCCCAAGGGCCTTCAGCCCAATAACTGGTTAATAGTCACACCGGTTGTAACTCTTAAGGCCATATTAAGGTCTAATTTTACACTCACTATCACTTGCTGATACTGTCCCAGCAGGCCCCTTTCTTCCCTTCCTCCCCCCCCCTCACTCCACTGTCCTGCCCCCCCTGCCCTGGTCAGCTAAGAAAGATTCACTTCTAAGAACGACTCAAGCAGTACTGATATCCAAATTAAGTATATTTTATCTGGATTTGAAGCAAGACCTCCCCACTGAGAAAGGAGAGGCTCTAAAAACACACATTAAAGGTAAACTCCATGGCCAACCAATCTGCTATCAAACTGGTCTCCCTGAACATAAAGGGTTTACAAAATAATAGGAAAAGAAGGCTAGCTCTTCAAGAGACGAAGAGTTCTGGGGGAGATATTATATTCCTTCAGGAGATGCATTTCACATCCCAGGACCCGCCCAAAACTTTTCAAAACGCATTCCCAATGAGTTATTACTCGTCATTTAGTAGTAAAAAACAAGGAGGAGCAATTTTAATTCGCCAAGGTACTCCATTCAATCTAACAAAGGTAACATTAGATCCAGAGGGTAGATTGCTAGTGGTATATGGATCTTTGTCTGGCTCGTCGATCACACTGATTAACCTTTATGCACCAAATGAAAACCAAACCGAATTTCTAAAAAAAGTGTTAGAGGAAGTGGACCCTGAATATTTATCCTCAATAATATTAGGTGGAGACCTAAATATGGTATTAAACCCTGTTGAAGATAAATCACTTATTCCAGGCCGCTCGCACTCTGTCCAATCGCTTAAAATTGGGAAAAAATTTAAAGAGATAATTAAAGAGTTCTCTCTGATGGACATTTGGAAAACCCACCACCAGGGCCAAAAAGACTTCTCTTTTTACTCTCCTCCTCACCAGACGTACTCACGCATCGACTATTTTCTAGTTACCAAGAATATCTTAGAGGCCGCCACCAAATCAGATATCGGCCCCATCACATGGTCAGATCATGCTCCGGTAACCCTGACAATCTCCATACCATTTATGAAAACGACCACTTATAATTGGAAATTAAATGACTCCCTATTAAACAATGTGGAAGTGGAAAGAAAAATTAAAAGAGCACTCAAAGACTATTTTAATATCAATTTCAGATCGGTTTCATCCCCAGCAATTTTGTGGGAAGCCAATAAGGCAGCAATTAGAGGCAAGTTCATTTCAATCGCCTCCCACAAAAAGAAAATCAAAGTAAAAATGATAAAAACATTAACAGACAGAATTCTCGAACTGGAGAAACAACACAAAACCAACCCTTCAAAAAAAATATATAAACTATTGACCACCAATAGAAACGAGCTTAAGCAAATCCAATTGGAGAATGTAGAAAAAGCTCTTTAATGGACCAACCAAAAATACTATGATAAGGGCAACAAGGCCGACAAACTTCTTGCTAGCAAGTTAAGAGGAGTGCAGAAAAGATCCCAAATAACAGCGATCAAGAGTAAGCCTGGTGAGATACTATACAACGGAAAAAAAATAGCAGAAGAATTTACTAAATTTTACACTAAATTGTATAATCTGAGGTCCCGGAGCGACACATCAGAGCCAACTGTTCATGGTCCCAAGGCTCAACAAAGTATCCGGACGTTCCTCCTTCTCCTACCGTGCACCCCAAAACTGGAACAACCTTCCAGAGACTCTCACATCCACCACCAGTTTAAGTTCTTTCAAATCTAAAGCTGTCTCACATTTTAACCTGGTCTGTAACTGTTTCATACGCTCATAATATATATTTTATTTAACTGTGCACGCAATGTCTTGTATATAATGTATACATTGTTCATTTATGTAACTGTACTTGTAACCATGTATTATTTGTTTTACTCTGTGCCCAGGACATACTTGAAAACGAGAGGTAACTCTCAATGTATTACTTCCTGGTAAAATATTTTATAAATAAATAAATAACTGTGTTAGAGGCAATCACAAATTACCTCGATGATTGCAATCTTCCTTCATTGACAGAGGAAGAGAACTCCTAACTCAATGCCAAAATCTCAAAGGCAGAATTGTCTGCAGTGGTGAAAACACTAAAAACCTCTAAAGCCCCGGGCCCAGACAGCTTCTCTAATGTCTATTACAAGAAATTCTTACCAATATTGACCACTCACCTACTGAATTTGTTTTTTTCATTCATGGAGGGAAACCCGATCCCATCGTCAATGTCACTAGCAAACATTGCTATTATACATAAGGAAGGGAAAGACCCAACTCAATGTGGTAGCTATAGGCCAATTTCCCTCCTGAATAATGATCTTAAATTGTACAGCAAGATCCTAGCAAATAGACTAAACCCAATTTTACCCAGATTAATAAACCTGGACCAAGTGGGGTTTGTCTTGGGGCATCAAGCCTCGGACAATACTCATAAGATAATTGACATAATTCATCACATGCACCTCACAGGCACCAAGGCAATGCTACTGAGTTTAGATGCTGAGAAGGCATTTGATAGAATTGATTGGCTATTTCTCGATAATACTATGAAGAAATTCGGCTTTAAAGATTCTTATCTAGAAGGTGTGCGGGCGCTCTACCAAAACCCGTCGGCCCTTGTTAGACTACCTGGAGGGAACACTGAAAGGTTCCAAATCAAAAACGGAACAAGACAGTGTTGCCCCTTATCCCCCCTCCTCTTTGCTCTCACTATTGAACCTCTAGCGTCCAAAATACGAAATAACATAAACATCCAAGGCATAGAAATTGGAAAAACAAATTACAAAATTTCCCTATTTGCCGACGATATTATCCTGACCCTATCCAGACCCAAACTTCCCTTCCTAACCTTCAAAGGGAACTAGGAGATTTTGGCACAATATCTGGATATAAAATAAATTGCGATAAATCTGAAGCCCTCAATCTAAGCCTCTCAGAACCAGAAGTGAAACTGCTCAAACTGAATTTCAGTTATAGATGGAGTTCTTCGTACATCAAATATTTGGGAGTAAATGTATCAAAGAACTACCAATCTTTATATCAACACAATTACCCAGCCCTGTGTCACGCTTGTGCTCACCTCACAAGCGCAGGGAAAGGGAAGAGTCACACTTGTGCTCTCACAAGCGCAGGGAAAGGACCGGTTAGCGAGGTGGGAAGGTCGCAGGGGATGCGAAGGGAGTAAGTTGCCACGCAGCTGGGGATCGGCGCACGTATTCACGTGACCGCACGCAGGATAATGCGTGATGCGTCCGGAGGTGCGGTGCCTGGCTCAGAGACACGACTGATCCAGCTGCATGTGCGCGCATGCTCTGACAGCAGAGCAGGAGTGCGCGCGTTCTCAGGCACCAACGCAGGGGTTGTGGGAAGCCAACGCTTCAGCACAGGAGTCTGGAACGGGAACCAGGAACTTGAACATGGAAGGAGCCGGGGAGGTAGAGTCCAGAGCACAAGGTAACATCCACAAGGGGATTGCTTCTTGGAGGATGTTCAGCCTCCTTAAAGGCATAGTGCTAGAAACAGCAAGGTGCAGCGAAACTAAATATAACATAAGGGTTCTTAGTCTAATCCATTGGCCAAGGAATTATAAGCCTGCTACCACGTCAAGGTAAACCCTACTAAGCAGGTATCTACACTACCCGACGGTAAACTAACCTTAGTAGTAAACGAATGAGTGTCCCAGTCTTCCGGAATCCAAAGGAGATGAGTAAAGATCCCAAAGAGGTCCAGGCAGGAACAGCATGCGATGGTAGTACTTGCAGGAACCCAGATAGGTAGCCACTGAGTGCTATTTAAAGAAAGCAGCAGCTTTAAGCAATGAGAAAGTCAGAGAGAGGCTTACTTCTTGTCAGGAGGATGAGAGCAGGATTTGCCAGGAAGCAAGATGGCGTCGTTTGCTTCAGAATCTTTAAAGACACAGGATCTTGACTCGCAGCTAGAGGGCGGCGATCAGAAGAAAATAGGTAAGGAAGGAACACGCCGCAGGGGGCGTGTTCCGTGCATCGTTGCAGTACCCCCCTCTTAAGGATCAAACCCCGAGCGATCCAACAGACTAAGGGGCAGTGATGCATAGGAAGAAAGACTTGCAGCTAGAGGCAGCGCCCGCCACACAGAGAATCAACAGGGAATCTTGACTTGCAGCTAGAGGACGGTGCATGCCCTACAGAGAGACATCAGAGAAAATAGGCATGGGTAGAGAATACGCCCAAGGGGGGCGTGAAGTTAACTCGCAGCTGGAGAGCGGCGCACGCAATCACATGTACGTGCCACGTGAGAGAGAATGCGTGACGCGACCGGGGGTGGTCGGGCTCCGAGGTATGAGTAGGGAACCGTGGGTGCGTGCATGCTCTATAAGGAGAGCAGGAACTGAGTTGCGGCAGGTAAGGAGGGAGCACGCCGCAGGGGGCATGTTCCCTGATTCCTTACAGTATCCCCCCCCTTCAGGATCAGACTCCGAACGATCCTTACTAGACTAGGGGGGACTATAGGATCTCCCAACGTTACAGGGGTACAGGAACCAGAAACTAGGAACATGGAACAGGAAAGAAGGCGGGGCCATCTCTGGGGGTCCGTTTGTTTGGCTGAGCATAGTGTCACACTTGTGCTCTCCTCACAAGCGCAGGGAAAGGGAAGTGTCATGCTTGTGCTCTCCTCACAAGCGCAGGGAAAGGAAAGGACCGGTTAGCAAGGTGGGAAGGCCGCAGGGGATGCGAAGGGAGTAAGTTGCCACGCAGCTTGGGAATCGGCACACGTAATCACGTGACCGCGCCGCACGAAGGATAATGCGCGACGCGTCCGGAGGTGCGGTGCCTGGCTCAGAGACACGACTGATCCAGCTGCATGTGCGCGCATGCTCTGACAGCAGAGCAGGAGTGCACGCATTCTCAGGCAACAACGCGGGGGTTGTGGGAAGCCAACGCTTCAGCACAGGAGTCTGGAACGGGAACCAGGAACTAGGAACTTGAACATGGAAGGAGTCGGGGAAGTAGAGTCCAGAGCACAAGGGAACATCCACAAGGGGATTGCTTCTTGGAGGACGTTCAGCCTCCTTAAAGGCATAGTGCCAGAAACAGCAAGGTGCAGCGAAACTAAATATAACATAAGGGTTGTAACTCTAATCCATTGGCCAAGGAATTATAAGCCTGCTACCACGTCAAGGTGAACCCTACTAAGGAGGTACCTACACTACCCGACGGTAAACTAACCTCAGTAGTAAACGAGTAGGTGTCCCAGTCTTCCTGAATCCAAAGGAGATGAGTAAAGATCCCAAGGAGGTCCAGACAGGAACAGCATGCGATGGTAGTACTTGCAGGAACCCAGATAGGTAGGCACTGAGTGCTATTTAAAGGAAGCAGCAGCTGTAAGCAATGAGAAAGTCAGAGAGAGGCTTACTTCCTGTCAGGAGGAGGAGGGCAGGATTTGCCAGGAAGCAAGATGGCGTTGCTTGCTTCAGAATCCTTAAAGACACAGGATCTTGACTTGCAGCTAGAGGGCGGCGATCAGAAGAAAACAGGTAAGGAAGGAACACGCCACAGGGGGCGGGTTCCGTGCATCGTTACACCCTGTTTGAAAAATTTAAGAAAGACCTGGATAAATGGGAAGGTTACCAGATTTCTTGGATTGGAAGAATGATCTCGATTAAAATGAATATACTCCCTAGATTATTATATTTCTTTCAAACACTTCCAGTCCACGTTCCTGGCTCTGAACTAAAAAACATCCAAAATAGACTTTTTTTTTTTTTCCCAAACATTTTTTATTAGGCATAGTTATTTTCACATACATTGAGTTACTTTACATTTCTGGCCTAATACATATAGGTTTTCCTTGTTCAATTAGGGGGGGGGGGGCACGCTCAGGGCCACATTATGGTCTATGAGGTGTCAAAATAGACTATTTAATTTAATTTGGCGGGGCAAAAGACCCAGAGTCGCAAGATCGGTACTGATGGCATCAAGAGCAAGGGGGGGGGGGGGGGGGGGGTATGGGTGTCCCAGATATTTCTAAATATTATCAGGCAGCCCAACTAAAACAGACGGCCATGTGGAACGCGGACGCAGACCAGTGTTGCTGGCTCTAAATAGAATCGCAATATGCTAAAATGCCTTCTCTGCCAACATGCCTTTGGAACTTGGATAGAGGAGATATGCGCCTGCACAAATGTTAGCTGGGAGCGATGAAACACACATGGGGAGTCTGGTTGAAAGCTAAGACTAGATTTGGACTTGCTTCCACCAGCTCGCAACTCACGCCAATCTTTAATAATCCTAAATTTCCTCCCAGATGTGCAACTAAATTATATGATCAATTTAAATTGAAGGGGATCAAGACGATCGGAGACATTCTGAGCCTAGGGAAAATCTTGAGCTACCAAAATTTACGTGCTAAATATGATATACCACATTTGGAAACATTCAAATACCTCCAAATTAGACATTTCACCCAAACAATATCCCCAAATCCAGAATTTCCCTCTCTCACTAAATTCGAGAGACTATGCAAAGATAGCTCTCACCATAAAGGACTAATATAAAAAAATCTACACTGAATTGGAGACATCAGCGGACCCTCCAACTCATGACTATATGCTGAAATGGGCCGCGGACATGAATATAAATATCAACAGAGAGGATTGGGACGATATTTGGGAAGCAGCCTCAGGAACTTCCATTTGCACCACAACCAAAGAAAATATTTATAAAATACTGTTTTACTGGTATCTCACTCCAGTGAGACTAAAGCAAATCTATCCTCTGGCATCTGATCTCTGTTGGAGAGGCTGTGGACAAAAGGTGGACATGGCCCACATCTGGTGGTCATGTCCAGAAATTGAGAAATATTGGGACATGGTTCAAATTTTATTAAAAGAGGTTACCAACCTCGATTTTCCTATTGATCCACTGACCTTCCTGCTGGCTAGGCCAATGAAAGAAATTGACCGCCCAGTAAGGAAATTAATCTCCTTTATTCTCACAGCGGCGAGGTGTGAGGTAGCGGCCTCCTGGAAGAAAGTAGCTCCCCCCTCCAAAGGAATGCTAAAAAAAAGAATAAACGAGGTGATGCTTATGGAAAAACTAACTGCGCTCCTTAAGCAAAACACAACAGCTTTCTATAGAATCTGGGAACCATGGATAACTTTATAGATCAAGTCTAATTCGCCAAAGTATAGCCCAGAAGATAGAACGCCGGGAAAAGGAAGCCGGTGACAATCAGTGCTTAGTAAGAGCCCGCCCAAGGTGGACACTTAGTGACCAGGGTAGACACTCCCCCCACCCCCTCCCCCTCATTCTCCCCCCTCTTCCTATTTCCCTGGCCTCTCCTTTTTCGGAAGGCCACTGCCTTTTGGCAACAGGTTTTGCCACTCTTCTCCCCCCCCCCAAAAAAAAAAAAAAATTCTGTTAGGCTGTGTATATTGACCCCTGTATGTATATTTTATATCTGCCTAATAAAAATCTTTGGAAAAAAAAAGAAAAGAAAAGGGAGCAGAACTATAGGCTTCTGGAGCGGATTTCTGCTTTAATCTATAAACTATTCAACTTGAAATTCAGCTGCACAATCCTACAATACATAAACTGTTAGAATAGCTTAGCTAGAGGACCAACGTGTCCATTTGCATGTGTTCCACAAGTACTCACACATGTTTTTTTCACTCCATCGTCATATCATCCAGTACTTAAGCTGCAGAAAAGGATTCTGGGTAGTGACATGCTCTTAGCCTTCCAATTAATTTTACATGAACAGACACTCATAGGTTATCTATCTTGGCTCCACAACAACCTAATTGTGTCAGGTCAAAATAGCTTCCAATACATGAGAGTTGCCACTGTATTACTTCTTAATGCATATATTGTGGAGGGTTTTTTACCAGCACCAAGATAATATGTTTCTCACGTTATCAGTCCTCAGTGAATGGCTGGCAGGATACAACAGGGACGAATCTCCCACCTCGTTATACTTTAACGAGGTAAAACTGCAGGTTTGGTGCAGACTGGCAGATGTAATGGAGGACGCACTGCACACGGTCAGGAAGCATATGAAACGGTACCTCAGTGAGCTGCAGAGGAACGTTTCTGGCAGGATAATAGGTAGGAATGTTACCTGGTCATTATGCTTTGTGGCTTCAAAATATTAATGGTCATTTTTGCTGGAGTGCATAGTTTTAAGAGGAGTATAGGACAGCTGTTACCTCAGCTGTGTGAAGACATTATTATCAGTGTCAGATACCTGGAGACATGTGCTTCTGGTATCAGTGGTATCAATTTACCACTACAATGATGTAGGTTACTTTTAAAACTGGGGGTGGGTGTAAATAACTATAAAACATTGATATTTGCTTAAGTAGTTTGAAAGTTCTAGTTGAGAGTGGTAAAGTGTTCTGTACAACATAAAAAGGCACGAATACGAAAATGAAACATCATTATGTTAAATTAGAAGGTAATAGTGCAGGTAATAGTGAATGTGGATCAGACATTTTGTCAGATAAGAATTAGGAATATGCGGCTAAATAAAAAAAAATCACAAATGTCATTGAAAGTTGAATTTGAAATGTTGCCGTTTAATATTAATCAATCTGCTTAGGATGCAGTTGTATCCTTATTAGAATTGTTATTATCAATGGGCTTGACAAATATCCACTGAGCGGCTTCTCAATCATCTCACACTTACAGGGCAGTTTATGTTCGACTCTATGATCATGGCAAAGGTTCAGACCAATAAAGAAGTCGCTGAAGCGTTAATTGATGGTTTGGTGGAACTCTCCAAAGAGAAATGTGTGAGTACAGATGGCACTGTGTAGTATAGATAAACTGCTTCTGTTAAGTTTGCATATAGGGAGGCTCTTTTTTAATACATGACCTATGATGATTACTCTGCAGAAACGGAGATGCTACTTGTTGTTAAGTGAAAATAAGAGAGGGGTTTAGTCACTTTCTGGAGTATAAAATGTACTGGGCTGCAACTATAACTATAAAGTTATTTGGACATTAATTTCAAACACAATAGCAACTCACAGCTGGCTGCGTGAATTAGAATTCCATCCTTGTGTTCTGAGTGACGAAACACACATGGTCAGTCTAGAATTCCATCCTTGTGTTCTGAGTGACTTAAGACACATGGTCAGTCTGTGATTCCTGCATCTTCATATCTGCCTGTGATTTTTTGATCTGCAATGATAGCTATTCCGGCTATGAAGGGCCAACAAGTAGACTTTTAATTCGATTGAAGACTAACATAAAAGCAATAGAGCTTATGAATTCATCTATGAAGTAAGCTGTCAGTGATTATGTTTTATGTTTTTGCAGGACAATCCATTGGAATTTTTAGCTATATTTCTGTTAAACAAATGTAGCAAAACCAAGGAGTTCAGAAGTCAACTATTCTTGACAGAGGAAAACTCTGATGATACACTGACATCATTCCTAAAGGTGAGGCACCACACAGTGTCCTATGATGTATTTAGGGCAAAATCCACGTAGAGCAAGAAGAATAGATTAGAAGAAACGAAAATGAAGTAATCATGATGCTATTCTTTTGTGTTGTGACTGAAGTGTTGGGTTATCAATTAGTGACATTTTACAAGTTTCTCAAAGACTGCTAGGCTCAACTAAAGAATGTATTTAAAAATGGTCAAGTCTGTGACATTGCTGGTGCTAAAGGAATTGTTCTGCAACAATGAGAAGGTAATGCAACAATGGATAATACCTTACGTAAAGAAATGTGGGCAGGGCTGTGTCTACACGTTACACAGTTTCCATTACCAGACTGTACTATTAATCTTGTCTAGACTGGTAATCAAATGCCTCATGAATGTACTACTTCATTATAGGGCATGGAATGAGGCTTAAGTGGCAGTCCTTCTTAGGACAAAAATGAAGAAATAACAAAGACATTTAAGAGATTTAAATTCGGGGAAGTGACGCCATTTAAAAAGACCAGGCAGCCTACAGCATAGATATTTTGAAATAATGATTCTACATAAGCTAAACTGAATACTCCCCATCAGGATAACTTTATTGTTAATGTTCCTGTGAATGTGTAACTCCTCCGTGCCACCTGATTGCACATTCGGCCCTTAAATAAATGTCTTATTTATTCATTTGGAAGAAAGAAGATATGAACGAGGATGTGACTTCAGCTGACAAAACCAGTCTCTCACTAAGTGAAAGCAAATTCAAGTTTCAACAGCTCACTCTGCTGGTAAGTAAGATAATCATCTGCAGCCTCAACTATCTGTATGTCTAAAGCAGGCTCAGGGGTATATGTATGTAGTGTATACCAGGCTCAGGGGTATATGTATGTAGTGTATACCAGGCTCAGGGGTATATGTATGTAGTGTATACCAGGCTCAGTATGTAGTGTATACCAGGCTCAGGGGTATATGTATGTAGTGCAACAGGAATGCTGGGGCACAATAAAGTGTATCAGATATAACAAAGAAAAAAATCATTTTGACTTCAATTGGATTTTTTTCTTCTTGAACACATATGGTGCAGGTTTTTTGCCCAGAATTGCATCACTTCAGCCTTGATACAAATGCCCCATATTGGCAATGGTGGGCGGTTACTTTTTCAAGACACCCTCATTTGTTTCTGTTTGTTTTTTTTTAAGTCAAATATTTCTGTTTTCCATTTTATATGATTTTGGAAAGATAATTTAATTCCAACAAACACACCGTTACTGCAGCGGGAGAGCTTATAGGCAGAGAGCATAGGTACAGGAGTGGAACTGCAGCCAGTGACCACGGCACCAGTGACCACGGCACGGCACCAGTGACCACGGCACGGGCACCAGTGACCACGGCTTTAAAGCTGCAGTTCAAGCAATATCCTGTGTGTTTTCTTTTAAAATAAATCAGTTCTGTATTACGAGAAAATACTTGTAGCATTTAAAAAAAATAGTTTTAAAGACATTTTTTTGTTTTTTTTTTTTTTTTAAATGTTTTTATTAGGCAGTTAGTTAATACAACATTCTCAACAGATATCAAAGCCTAACAATTTTCCAAAAACATCTTTTTTTTTTTTTTTTTTTTTTGGGGGGGGGGGGGGGTAAAAGAGTGGCAACCGAAGTTGTCAGAGAAAGAGGGGAGTGCCTTCTTAGAGGGGAGGCAGAGGGGGGGGGGGGTGTGGGTGGTGAGGGGGTGTGAGGAGGGGGGGGAGGTGGGGAAATGGGGGGGGAGGGGTTTTGTCGACCCACTTGGCTGTTGAAGTTTTGCTGATGAGAGTCGTTTGAGTGTTCCTTATGGAGGGGGGGTGGGCCTCCGACCCACCTGGGTTGGTTGGTGCGCTCTGGTAAATTGGAACCAGGATTCCCAGATACCCTCAAAGGCCGGAGTTTTTTGTCTAATGTGGGCAGTGAGTCGCTCCATGGTCATCACTTCCCCAACTCTTTTCTTAATCGTGTTTTAGCGCTGGAGTGGTTGGTTTTCCTCCAGGAGGCCGCAATACAACATCTCGCCGCAGTGAGAATGAAGGATATTAATTTCCTGGTGGGTTCGAACAAATTATTCGAACATAGGTGCGGCCAACAGGAAGGTCAGTGGTTCAATAGGAACTTCTAGGTCGGTGACCTCTTTTATCAGAATTTGGACCTTGGCCCAGTATTTCACAATTTCTGGACAGGTCCACCAGATGTGGGCCATGTCCCCTCTATTACCACAGCCTCTCCAACATTGGTCTGATGCCAGAGGGTAGATCTGGTTTAATCGTGCTGGGGTAAGATACCAGCCAAACATGATCTTATAAATGTTTTCCTTAATTGTGGTGCAAAGGGAAGTTTCTGAGGCTGCCTGCCAGATTTCCTCCCATGTCTCTCTTTCTATGTTAACGTTTAGGTCAGCTGACCATCGTAACATATAGTCGTGCTGTGTCGGGGACGTTGAGCGCATTAGGATATTGTATATGTCCGAGATGAGATAAGTCCCTTCTGGTAAGACTGGTCCGCACATAGATGTTCAAACGTAGTGAGAGCGGGGTATTCTGGATGAGGGCACGTAGCTCTAACAAAAATTTCTAATTTGTAGATATTTAAAGGTGTCCAATTCTGTAATTTTAAATTTGTTCCTCAGTTCTTGGTAGGTCAGGAGCTTCCCTAGGCTCAGTAAGTCGGCAATCGCCTCTATACCCCGTGTGTGAAAGTGGGTGAACAGCTTAGATCCGCATCCTGGAGGGAATTTAGGGTTATTAACGAGGGGAGTGAGTTGTGAGTTTGTGGATGAGAGATTAAATTTAAGTTTGCATCTGGACCAGGTGTCCCACGTGAATCGTGAGGCCTGTAGTTTAAGATTGTGTAAGTGGCCCTCTCCTCTGTTCAGGCTCCAGAGGGAGGCTTGCAGAGAAGGCAATTTGGCACACCGAGTTTCCATTCCCACCCAGCAACATCGGGTCGGGTCTGAGTTCCACATTACTACCTGCCTGAGCTGAGCGGCTAGATAGTATTTGTATAGGTCAGGCACCCCCATCCCTCCTCTGGATCTCGTGGTCATCAGGACTGATCTGGCGACCCTGGGCCGCTTACCCTGCCAAATGAAGTGGAGTAGTCTATTCTGTATATATTTTAGATCGGCGGCCGGGACCTGGATTGGGAGCGTCTGGAATAGGTACAACATTCTTGGGAGTATATTCATTTTGGTAGAGATCATCCTCCCAATCCATGAGATCTGATAACCTTCCCACCGATCTAGATCCCTTTTGATCTGCTCCCATAGTTTCGGGTAGTTATCCCTATATAGGTCCCGATAGTGCCTAGATACATTAATTCCCAGATACTTAATGCATGAGGGGCACCATCGGTAGCTGAAATTTAGCTTAAGGAGTTTGACTGTGGGGTCGGGAAGACTAAGATTTAGGGCCTCAGATTTGTCGCTGTTTATTTTATACCCTGATACCTTTCCAAACTCCGTCAGTTCCATCTGGAGGTTGGGGAGGGAAGTTAGGGGTCTGGTCAAGGTCAGGATAATATCGTCAGCGAATAGGGAAATTTTGTATTGTTCAGTGGCCATGGGTATACCCTGGATGTTTGGGTTTTGTCTTATTTTGGCCGCCAGTGGTTCAATCGTGAGAGCGAAAAGGAGAGGGGAGAGGGGGCAACCCTGTCGGGTGCCATTTCTAATGTGAATTTGTTCCGCTCCTCCACCCGATAGTCTAACTGAGGCGGATGGAGTTTGGTAGAGCGCCTGGACACCCTTAAGAAAGGAGTCCCTGAATCCGAATTTTTTTAATGTTTGGTCTAGGAACAGCCAGTCAATTCTGTCAAATGCCTTCTCTGCGTCTAAGCTTAGTAACATAGCTTGTGAATCTGTAAGGTGGGCATGGTCAACTAAGTTAATGATTTTACGGGTATTGTCTGAGGCCTGGCGGCCCAAGACAAACCCGACCTGGTCCATGTGTACTAGTCTCGGGAGAATTGGATTAAGTCTGTTCGCCAGTATTTTACTGTATAGTTTTAGATCATTGTTCAACAGCGAGATTGGTCTATAGCTACCGCATTGTGTGGGGTCCTTCCCTTCTTTGAGGATTATGGCCAAATTGGCGGACGACATTGAAGATGGGATAGGACATCCTTCTAGAAATGAGTTGAACAATTGTAAAAGGTGGGTGGACAGAATGGGGAGAAACTTCTTATAGTAGGCATTCGTGAAACCATCAGGGCCCGGTGCTTTAGAAATTTTGGAGGCCTTAACGGCCCATTCTAGTTCTTCCGCCGTTATTGTGGCGTTCAGGAGAAGGATTTCCTCCTCTGTTAATGAGGGGAGGTCGCAATCAGCTAGATAGTCAATGGTAGACGATAGCTCCTTCGGGTCTGGGCTAGCAGAGTGAGCCCTTAGGTTATATAGTTTAGAATAAAATTTAGTAAATTCCTCTGCAATTTTTTTTTCATTATGTAGGAGCTCCCCAGCACTATTCCGAATCGCCGTTATTTGCGATCTTTTGTGTATGCCTCTTAGTTTGCTAGCAAGAAGTCTGTCGGCCTTGTTCCCTTTATCATAGTACCTCTGACCCGTCCATTTAAGAGCTTTTTCGACATTGTCCATTTGGATTATTCTTAAGTCGCTTCTGGCAGAAGTCAACTGTTTATAAATTTTCCGGGAGGGGTTATTTTTGTGCTGTTGTTCTAAGCGTATTATTTTGTCTGTTAGCTCTTTGGTTTGTTTAAGTTTAGTTTTTTTCCGATGGGAGGCAATCGAGATGAAATGTCCTCTGATTGTCGCCTTATGGGCTTCCCACAGGCTCGCTGGAGAGGCAACAGTGCCTATATTTATCCGGAAATATTCCTTAAGGGATTTTTTGAGCTCCCGTACTGTCTCCGAGTGATTCAGTAGGGAGTCGTTCAGTCTCCAGGAATATGAGGTTGTTTTCACGAATGGAATGGATAGGGTCAGGGTGATAGGAGCATGATCTGACCACGTGATGGGGCCGATGTCAGTATCTAGGGCGGCTTCTAGAATGTTCTTGGTAGCAAGAAAGTAGTCTATACGGGAATATGTCTGGTGAGGGGCCGAGTAAAAGGTATAATCCCTTTGCCCCTGGTGTTGTGTTCTCCAAATGTCTAAAAGTGAAAAGTCCCCCATTATGTCCTTGAATTTTTTCCCCAGTCTTTGTGACTGGGTGGAGTGTTGTCGTCCTGGGAGGCTCGATTTGTCTTCTATTGGGTTAAGAGCCATGTTTAGATCCCCCGCGATAAGTAGCGAGGATAGGTACTGTGGGTCAATTTCTTCCAGAACTTTTTTTAAGAATTCTGTCTGGTTCTCGTTTGGGGCATATAGGTTAATAAGGGCGATTGCCGAGCCTGAAAGTGAGCCGTATACCACAATAAATCTACCCTCTGGATCGGCCTGGATTTTTGTTAGATTAAATGGGGTGCCCTGACGAATCAGAATGGCAACCCCTCTTCGTTTGCTACTAAACGATGAGAAGTAACTCGACGGATACGCTTGCTGAAATGTTTTAGGCGGCTCCTTAGATGTGAAGTGAGTCTCCTGGAGGAAAACCACATCGCCCCCCGACTTCTTTAGTTCCTGGAGGGCTAGGCGTCTCTTCTTATTGTTATGCAAGCCCTTAACATTTAGGGAAACAATTTTTAGCGCTTTTTGTTGAGACATTTTGTCTTAAGTTTTCGTTGGGCCAAGGGTGGGGTCCCCTCTGGTTTGGGGGGGGGGAGGCTTGAGAGGGAGTCTTAGTGACTGGGGTTGCCTGCTCTGTCGGGGAATCTGCGTGTGTGTTGTTGTTGAAGAAGAGCTTAGAGACAAGCAGCCGAAATGGGGGGGAGAGGGGGGGGAGGGAGGAAAGGTTGGGGGGGAAGAGGGGGAGGGTTGGGTGAAGAACCGCTGGGACAGTAACAGCGGGTAGGAGAAGAAGAGAAGAAGGTCGACCCTTATGGGGTCTTAAAGATTGAAAACCGGTCTAATCTAAGGACCGGCTGGAGTGGTATAAGACCCTTGGGGGCGGGTCCGGTAACGGCTTCCAGCAGAGGCGGGCTGGGCAGAGACCCATAACAGTCTTCGGTTACACCCGAGCATACTTTCTCTAGGGTGCCCGAGTTGAAGAAGCTTCTAGGGAACCTGCTGCCGACAGGGCAGGTCTGGGCTATGCTCCCATCGCCCCCTTTTCCTTCATGTGGGGAAGGCTGAGAGGGGATAGCATCTCTTGGTTGCCTGTGTATTGAAATGCGGGTGAGATTGGGGGGGGGGGAGTGGGTTGGGGCAGGTGGGAATGGGGGAGTGAGTTGCGTGCAGGAGGATGGGTGCCTAAAGATAAAGGGGGACGAGAGGGGGGGGGGGGAGGGAGAGCCACAAGGGGGAAGGAAAGATAGAATGAGAAGGGGGGGAGGGGGGGGAGGGGAGGGGGGGGAAGAGAGAGGGGGGGTAGAGGTGAGATGGTGAAGGGGCAGTTCAAGAACATGTTCCCCTTTGTTATTCGTCTTAGCTAGCATAAAACACTCCAAGTACATAATACATTATACAATCCTTTACCACCAGGGTAGATAGTGCCAATCTTTTGGGATAGGCTACACACTCCTGATGGCTGGTGTGATATTGGTATGAGGCGTCATTTCCAGGGAGGTAGGGTCCTTGGGGGGGAGAGGAGGGGGTGAGATAGGGTGGGCAAAAGGGGTGGGGTTGATGGAGAGGGGGGGGGGGAGTGGGAGGGAGGGGGGGAAAGGGGGGGGGAGTGGGAGAAGGGAGTACGGGTGGGGGAATAACGGGTATGGGGGGGGGAGAGTGTGGGATTGGTGGTAGGGGTGGGGGGAAGGAAAGGGAAGTGGGGGGGGGAGGAGGGGGGGAGGTGGGGAGGAGGGGTGGGGGTGGGTGGGGAGGAGGTGGGTGGGGAGGAGGGGTGGGGTGTGTGGGGGGGAGGGGTGGGGGTGGGTGGGGAGGAGAGAGGGGGAGGGTGGGGGAGGGGGGTGAGGCGGGGGTGGAGAGGGGGGTGGAGGATGGGGGGGGTGGAGGACGGGGGGGGGAGAGAGGGGGGGTGGGTGGAAGGGGGGGGTGGGTGGAGGAGGGGGGGGGTGGGTGGAGGGGGGGGGGGTGGAGGGGGGGGGGAAAGGGGGAGGAGAAGACATATCTCTGCATAAACAACAATTTGTCTCAGCCTGTAAATGAAGCAAGAGTGATAACATGTGATCCATACCGAGCGATAACAGTAGCGGTCGCAACAGCAACAACAAAGCCCTTTCATGGGGCACTGGATCAAAATCAAGGTGGGGAAACTTCTATAACGCTAATGTTAAGTATAAAGAGCAAGGGGGGGGAGGGGTCCTGGGAGCTTGAGGGTAGGGGTCAGTGGCTAAACCTGCTCATTCGTCTAGTGGGGGCTAACACAACTGTAGGGTAGTGAAGGGGAAACCCTGCTGAATTTAGGGGTGGTGGGGAGAGACTCAGAGGGGAATATATATGGGTTTCACAGTTTTACAGACCCTGTCCCTGGAGGCAAGACCACGAGAGGGCGCGTGTGGGGCTGTGTAGTCTTGTGCCGGCGGCTCTCCTCCAGGGAGGGTGTCTGTCGAGGATAAAAGAATGCCCAGGTAGGGCCCATTGGCCGAGGGGGGGGGGAAGCGCCAGACAGCCCCGAGCTGGGAGTATCATGTGGCGTCAGCTGGATGTCACTCGGGGGCCCCGGCGTTCCGGTCCAGGCACCGCCGCCAGGTCCAGGCGAGGCCTCCGTCGGCGCGGGTTGCGCATGATGCTGACGTCACCCCCGGCGCGTCCGTTGGCCTCGCGACGCTCCGCGGATGGGACTGGCTGCCGGGTTCCGGCGGGGTCTTCATCTGCGCCGGATGTGAGTCGCGCAGTCAGCTGACGTCGGCTGTAGCGCGCCGTCAGACCTCGTGGAGCTCCGCAGACGGGGACGTCTCTCTCGGGCGCCATTTTGTGGAGGGAGATGTGCAGCTCAGCCAGGGAAGCCACGAGGACCGGCATGCTCGCTTCGGACGCCATTTTGGGAGAGCCTTGGAGCAGGCGGTAGTGTTTACCCCGACGGACACCGGGGGCAGCTGTGGGGATCCGAAGTCGGCTGTGCGGCGTCTGCCCTCTGATTGCCCATGGTAGGATTTCTGGAACTGGGGATGAAGAGGGGCCCCCCCGCGGCTCCGGCCCGGAGGTCTTCTGCCTGGGCTAGTGAGATCGCGTCCGACGCCATTTTGGAGGAGTTTCGGGGCTGACGATGGCGTGGGCCCGGGCGGGAGATTGATTTGCTGGTGAGTCTTTTCTTATCTGTCCCGGGATTGCCTTTGCTCGGCTAACCACTCCGACGCTCTCACAGGCTGATCCTCTTTGTCCTGGTCCCGGTTACCAGCTGGGTGGGCAGGTTGGAGGGAGTCCACGGGAAGGCCCAGGGCTTTTGCTAAGTGCACCATATCTTCAGGGTGCCGGATGGTGAGAAATTTGCCCTTGTGGGGAATAATCAATTTAAAAGGAAACCCCCATCTGTAGTTTATTTCTTTCTCACGAAGGAGTAATGTTAGGGGACGTAGTGCTTTGCGTCGGTCCACTGTGAGCTTGGAAAGGTCGTTATAGACCTGAAGCGGGTCGCTTCGGAACGCGATCGTGTCTCTCCCCCTGCTAGCTCCTATTAGTTTATCTTTGGTGGAGTAACTGTGGAGTCGCACGATCACGTCCCGCCGGCGGTTGGGGTCCTCGGAGCGCGGGCCCAGGGCTCTGTGCGCCCTGTCCATTTCCAAATCCCGGGAGTCAAGGTCTGGGCATAGGGAGAGGAAGAAGTCCTTCAGGTATGCTCGCAGATGTGTGGGTAGCACTGCCTCAGGGATGCCGCGGATCCGCAGGTTCTGGCGGCGATCCCTGTTTTCCTGGTCCTCCAATCCGTCTCTTAGTGTATTTATTTCTTGGCCCAGGCGTATGATCTCATCATCGGCCTCTGACTGGTGGTGTAAAGCCTCGTCCAGTCTGGTCTCCAGTGTGGTAGTGCGTTCCTGCAGCCCCTGGATATGCTGCCTAATTTCTGCCACTGCGTCTTTTATATTGGCCTGTAATGACCGTTGGAGCTTGGCAAGGAGTTCCTCCAGGTATGTCTTTGTGATCCCCCCGTCCGGGGAAGAGGGGGTCTCGGTAGGGCTCGCTGAGTCTGAGAGGCCTTGTTTGCCTCGTGGGCCTGAAGCCTGGGGGCCATCTTGCCTTCTATTCCCTGTCTCACCAGGCTGTTTTGCAGGAGAGAAGAACTTCCCCACTCCCTGAGTCGGGGGATTTTTCCCCTTATTAGCCATCCCTCTGGTTTTAGAGGGTCGTCAGGGGCTTTTTTCGGGGTTTTTGCCCGGGGTAAAAGGGTTTAAATCAGCAGTTATTCAGGAGGGTCTCTGGAGCTCAGCTTTTACCCGACTGTCCTGGATGACGTCATAGACACGCCCCCCTTTTAAAGACATTTTTAATGTTTCTAATGTAGGAAGCATTTCCAAAGTGACAGCCCCTTCCCCTTCTGATAGGCTCTGGCTCTTGAGCCCCGCCCTCTCTCTAGCAGTGAACCAATTGTATCTTGTACCTGCCCAGTCAATCATATTCCGGGAACTACATTACCCACAATGCTGTGCAAGAACTGAGTTAAATAACCCTGAGCAAGCGATCGATTACAGGAGAACGGATCGATCTGCAGCTTAGCTAATCACTGGTCAGTGTGCAGATTGTGTTGATGCACATATTGAATGGGGAAAAAAAAATATGTATATATATTTTTAAAAAATGGCAGCTTGAACTGCAGCTTTAAGAGGCACTCTGCCCGGGCCCCCATATTACTGGCTTTTAAAAGTGTTTTATTCTACCAGATGGGTGTAATAGTGGGGTGCCACAATGAATTCTTGGACATGACACTGAAAGGCCATTCAGGCCCCCACCGCCAAGCAGGGGGGACAAATTGCACCCCAGAATCCAAAGCGCTGCAGCTCCACACTATGGTAGAGGGGGTGGAGGTCCCAGAAATGTTTGGCACTACTGCTCACTTGTTCTTACACAGTAAGGCCGGGGTTCTATGGAGTCACAATACATTTATTAGAAGTTCCTCAGTGAGTAAAAGGTTGAGAACCATTGAACTAAAATAAGTCATCTTGAGGCATATGTTGCAGCAGAATGCTACTTTGTGCTTGTGATGACATTTTCATTATTGCGCCCCTTCCGGTGTGGCCACAGTGTTCAGGAACTGCAATAGCAATGTCTGTCAGTAGCAGCATCTGTGTTATTTGCACAACTGTTTCAAAGTGTCACCAGCTCCAATAATATAAGTTTAAGGAACAGGAAAACCAAAAAACAAAAACCTACTAATGTCTGGAGCCTGAGTAACACAAGATATACCACTGTCGAATGCTGGGAGCCAGCTATTCTGACTTCCAGTGAGGTAAACTACTTTGGCAACCCAGAGTAGACAACTTTGCTTTTTAACCTTTGTGTTAAGGAGGAAATAATATGCACCTGGCCTTGAAGTCGGAAACCAAACTGAGCCAGACTCTGCTAGTCCTATTAATCAGATGGTGAGGAGAGCATGAACGAGTGATTCCGGAGAAGAAAGCAGTCGCATACAGTATGATGAGTCCTCACATTAAGGGCTCAGACAGCTAAGTCTTGAAAAAGGGGCCAGCAAGGTCCAAAAATCCAGACTAATAACCATATAAGATACTTGCCAGTATCATCATGTTTGACAAAATCGCATATTAAACTTCTGACAGGGAGAATCTCATTTGCTTCCAGGGAATAGGTGCAATTTCTGCATCATACAGACAAGTTTGGACTGCCCACCAGCTTTGTGGGTTTGCGTTAACCTCAGTTAATGATTTGGATAATAGTACGTTATGAGCACTGAGTCATTGGAGCTCTGTGGATCTGGTCTTAATCCCTTCTGTGCATCAGACTATCACACTGCTATTCCATGCAAAACATTTCTTTATACCATTCAACACCAATAGGCTACTTAGCGGCTTGAAAAGTGAAGTGGCAGAAATGTGGTGTGGCAAATAAGGATAACATGAAAAAAGTGATGTGCAGCACACCTAGTTCCTACAGTGATAGAAACCGGGGTGCAATCAGCGATATAGTAAAGGAAAAATGCACGTAAAATAGTGTAAAAGTGCTTTAAAAGATGTGTAAAAAAGTGTGAAATGTAGAAATATTAAACTAGGGAAACGCTATATTTTATACCACATTGTTGGATGAGTGATTTAAACCTAATAGGACAAAGATTCATAACACGGAATGAAACACGGGCAAAATAAACCCCATTTCAAACAGCATACATATTTTTGTCATCAAATTGTCCTACTATTCTCAAACTTCAGTTCAACCGTAATGTTTGACCTATTAATTCTCACACTATTGTGTGGTATTATACGAGCCGATAAATAAGACTGATTTCCACAGTCGAGGCACCGGTAACAACGTTGCCCAGAAAGGCGGTTATTGTCTGTCACAACTATCAAGCGCTGTCTTAAAGTCAAACAATGATGTAAATGCTGAAAACCACTTTAACTCTCACATTATTGCGACTTGAAAAGAAATGTGCTTATTATAATATCACAAACTGCAAAACACTTCCATGTCACAATCTCATTCACAACAAACTGTCCGAAAGTGGAAAAACAAAAAACCAACACAGAAAACTCCTCATACTGAAGAAGGCCGTGATGTATGAACAGTTATAGTGTACATTTCAAACATAGAAATCCGGCTCTCCAGTGGACAAGGGAAGAAAGTTATTCAAATTTATTTACATCATTACAAGCAATTCATCAACGTTTCGGTCCCCACATGGATCTATTTCAAGATAGAAAAGCAGAGATGCCTGTGTGCTAAATATACCCACCACCCGCCAGGGGAAACATGTAAGGGGGAGGGGACAGGGAGGGGGCTGGAGAAATGGTACCAAGTGCCCGTGTGCAAGTGTTGCTATGCCAATTATATTCTCTCAATTATGTGATAATATGGGAAAGTTCATAAACATCAAAAAAACAACATCAAATTTAATGAAAGAAAATTCAAGAATTGTTCAATCATAAATAAAAACCAGATCTATAATAGACTCCTGATAGCTATATTCCTTTAACAAAGCAATAGTCCTCCTTGGATGTACTTCAGTTTGACTCGGCCTCTCTGCCAGGTGCGTATATACTGTAACTCTCAAACGGAGGGATCCCAATCCTCACTAGATAGAAGCAATGTAAACGCAAGAAAAGCCCACCGCATGATACTGTTTAATAGTAAACCATCATTAAAAACACAGGTAAGTGTTACTCTGATTCATTTGTGATGGATAAAAAAAGCATTCACACTTTTACGCTCCATCCTTGGAGCTCCTCACTGCTCTCCCAGACCCTGTCTACTCCCAACTGCTGAATTGCTGTTACTTTGGTACTTCCTGTAGGAGACACACTGGATTTCCAATTGGCATGTGGAATTACTGGGCTGGTTGAGTCTCTGCTATACTGGATACGCAACTTGCAAAGTTCAATCATGCGCATTTCGTGACAGTGTCAATTCATTAGGGACCATGATATGATCACCAGGATCTGAGTTTTTTATGGTCCCAACAATTGGCCTAATTGTCCAATTGATCTGAGCAACCTGAACCTAATAATTGAACACTGTTACAAACAAATAATTGTTACATATGAGATCACAACTTTACCCCCACAAAACATGGACAGGTTATCTCCTATTCATATACCGCTAAAATATATACTATAATATATAATATTATATATTATATTTTATATATATATCTATCTATATATATATAGATAGATATATATATATAAAATCAACCAGTATAGACAGAACAAAAGCACAAACACAATCAAAGTCTAGTAGAAGTTTTCTCTTCGCTCACTCATCCAATAATAACAATTCTACAGTTCAAAAGAATATTTATAAAGTGGAAGTAAGAGACAGAAATACAGCAATAGTGTAGTAGTGTATTTGGTGGAAAGAATAACAAGTTGCACTCATAAGAGAAACTTGAGATACTGATTATCAGTAGATGGTTTGATACTTAGAGGGACGATGCAACTAGTCTGGGATTGGCAAAGCTGGACGCCTTTGCGCGCATGTATCTGGTGTCAACTCCGCTCCTTCTGTGATGTCTGTGTGGCGTCACTTCCAGTGTTGTCTCGTCCTCTCTGATTCCTTGTAGCTTACCCCCAATGCCGGTTCAGCAGTCTCCATAAGGTCGGGTTGTCCCTACGCATTTCGTGGCTAAAGCATGCTCTTCATCAGGACAACCCAACAAGTCCTAGAGCACTTTTATGTATGCCCCCTTCCTAATTTGTACTGAATGTTCTAAATTAAAAACTAATTTGGTTTTACATCTATTTCAAATACTAACAATGGGTGCTAATAAGGAAACTGGGTATATATGTAATACAATTAGAGTGAATGCAGAATTAAAAATACACAGAGTGAGATACATAAAATAAAAAAACAGCATAGGACCAACCACTATAGTAAAAGCCTGGATACAATGATAGGTGGTAACATAGCAAGGGATAAAACTTAAAACACCCTTATAAAAGTACACATCTTACATATATGGCTCCAAAACACTGAAACCCAAACAAGGAAAGTGGTTCAATGTAAAAATAGTGGTTAATTGCCAATAAAATAATATTCAAGCAATAATAGAGGATACAATTAAAAAGAAAATGCAGCAAATAATGAAAGGATTAAAAGATGACCCCTCCCCCCGCCCCCACCGCCACTTTTATTTCGCTAGAAAGAAAACAAAGGACAATAAAAATAGCCTCTAACGCATGGAAACATTTACAACATTATATGGTCTCTGAAGAAGGGCAGGTTCAGCCATGGATTGCTCTGAAGAAGGGCAGGTTCAGCCATGGAATGCGCAGGGACTGCCCAACCCATTACTGCAGTACCGACATTGGTGGTCAAGCTACAAGGAGTCAGTGAGGAGAAGACATAACACATGAAGTGACACAATGCAGACGTCATGAGACAAAGCAGCTTATACCATAGACGCATGAGGGAAGGCGTCCTGCTTTGCCTACCCTGGACCTGTTTGTTTTACCCTTTAAGTATCTCACACCTTCTAAATATCTCCACATACACTACTACACTATTGCTGTCCTTCTGTAGGCTGTGTTGTTGTGTTCCCAGCTTTGTATAGCTCCCGCAATGGTACCTGTCTTGCACTTATGTATGATTGTACTTGGCATGTTACGTATGAATTAGGAATAATGATAAATAGAAAGTAAAAAAGTCTCCATTTATTCCAGTATACGTCTTAGCAGTCCACTGCAGGACCCTGGTAATGACAGTAACCACAGGTTACAAAGCCTCATATCTTTGCTAGAAGATGGCATTATAGCAGAGAGTCCCAACTGCAGCATCTTCCAAATGTGCAAGACTGTTGGCGTGTTTTAGCAGGGACAGGGATTTGTTGCAGCTTAAGCCTGGAGTCTTGGTGATTGCCAGAGGTGGAAATGCTTCTTTATCTGCTGTTTACTAAAATCACAGCCGTATTGGTGAAACTGGGAAATATTTAATAATTAGAAGACCATGCACGGATTTTGAGCACTATTTTGGGGGGGGTTGACCGTAATGTCTTTGATGTGAGCACAGGACAAGAAATTGCTGGCAGACTTAGGAGATAAACGCACAAGATTTGCCCGAGAAATCCTCCGAAGTGTGAGGCAGTATGTGCAGATTCTAGAGGCCCTCAGGGAAGTGTATGTGATCCCTCTGAAAGCTGCTCTGTCATCAAACCGGGCCATCCTGAGCATCGCTAATGTGCAGATCATCTTCTCGGACATTCTGGATATTTTGCAGATCAACAAGTACGTTCCTGATTTTATTGTAGTATTAAAATACATTGACTTGCATGATGATAGTACAGCTGTTGTTATTATAATGTAATAATAACTGTATTTCATCGAGCACTTTTCTCCCAATGGGACTCAAAGTGCTTTATAATTACAATATAGTGCGTGGTATGTAGCATTGTGCATATGATTTTTACAGACACACTCCCTGCCCAGATAAGCTTACAATCTATGTTTTTGGTGCCTGAGGCACAGGTAGATAAAGTGACTTGCCCAAGGTTACAATGATCTAACCCTGGTATTTGAATCAGGTTCCCCTGTTTCAAACCCTCCATCAGCACTATAAAGGAGGTTATAAAGCAGAATGCTGTAAAATGATTTTAGCAATTGCATCCTTTGTTCACTTTAGTTTAAAGTTGCAGTTCAAGATACTGTTTTAAAAATGAGTATTTTATCCATTCTGTTTCATACGCTCATAATATATATTTTCTTTAACTGTGCATGCAATGTCTTGTATATAATGTATACCTTGTTCATTTATGTAACTGTATTTGTAACCATGTATTATTTTGTTTTACTCTGTGCCCAGGACATACTTGAAAACGAGAGGTAACTCTCAATGTATTACTTCCTGGTAAAATATTTTATAAATAAATAAAAATAAATAAATAAATAAATTCAATATGTGCATCAATACAATCTGCACAGTGACAAGTGATTAGCTAAATTGCAGATCGATCCGTTCTCCTATAACTGATCAGTTTGCTCAGGGTTATTTAATTCAGTTATTGCTGCAAAACAATACCCATGATGCAAAGTTCTGTGGGGAAGATCATGTGACCAGGCAGTTACTAGATACAATTGGTGCACTGCTAGAGAGAGGGCGGGGCTCAAGAGCCAGAGCCTGTCTCAGAAGGGAAGGGGGTGTCACTTTGTCAATGGTTTCTATAAAAACAAAAATGCCTGCTACATTATAATACCCCATCACAGCGCTGACCCTGTGAAACCAACTCAACTGTGGTAAGTAACACAGATCAAGAAGCTTTCTAAGTGTGCGACAATATACTCAACAAGAGAACTTGGAGTAATGAGGCTTAAGCCTCGGTATCCAATGTCACCACTGACAGATTGAATCTGTCAGCCAGAACAGAACCTCCGACATTATAATACATTACAAATGTCTTTCTTCTCTCTCCCCACTCATTCCCTCACTCTCTCTCACCTTCTCTCTCTCTCTCCCCCACTTCTGTGTCTCACCCCCTGCTCTTTCTCCACCACATCTCTTTTATTTAATACCATAAACAAAAATATGACTTATGAGTGCATTCATGTCTCAGACAAGTCCCCATACCTGCTTTTCCCCATTGTCTCTTAGCATACGTTGGTTCCACTGCAGCCAAGGATTCTGGGTAATGACATGCAAATGAGTACTCACAGTGTGGCACTTTTTGCTTTTTACCCATTTTAACATGGATCTGATCGGCTAATGCGTGCCACATTACACAGCCTTTTCAGCATAGCCTGGGTTAAAGAAGTGTATTAAATGTATTAAAGAATTTAATACCTTATTACATAAATTATTTCCGCCTCTCCTTCTCCAGCATTCTTGCTTTGTCCTCACATGTCATATTCTATCTTTGTCTGCTTTCTGTCTAAACATTATAGCTATCTGACTCTCCAAATCTGCCTCCAAGCTACTGCTGCGGCACAGTTTATTCGAGCATTTGCCCGTTCTGTGCCGCAGCAGTAGCCTGGCGCGCGCCCGAGTGTGACGGGCGCGCGCCGAAGCAGCGGAAGAGCGCCCTCCGATCGGGGCGCTCTCCCTACCGCTGCCGGGTCCGCCGGGTCCCCCGGAACCCCCTGCCGCTGTCCCGCGATCGCGGGACACCAGGGCTCCCTCGGGGAGCCCCTGGACACGCGTGCAGGGGGCGCACGCTCCCGATGACGCGTGACCGCGCGTCTATGACGCGCGGCACGCCGAGGGGCGGCCACTAGCAAGCCGGGAGATTTCCCGGCTTGCGGTGCCGACCACACTTCAATAAAGTGTGTCGGTAGTGTATGTGCATTATGATGGCACAGATAAGCTCACACCAGATACATACAGCCTTACAACAGGCTTTTATATAAGATGCATACATGCTGTGGCTAAACTAACAATGCTATAAAATATTACTATTAATTTAAAGGAGCAATTCCTTCTGCCTGTTTTTAATTTTGATACCCCCCCTCCTTTTTTTGATTTTTTTTTACACGTTTTGGAAGCAGTGGTTTCTGGGAGATGAACCACAATATTTTCAGTCATTGGCCCCTTGGCTCCTTAGGCACAAATCTTTCCAATTTTCAATTTGGCCCAGTATCCGAAGAGGAGATTACACAAGCGCTCCTCAAATTAAAACTAAGCAGCCACTGTGGACCTGACTTACTACAATCTAGGTTCCTAAGACTTGGTGCCCCAGCCATTGCCAAACCAATTGCTTCCATAGTCAACTCTATCCTGTCTGCAGGCCATATCCCTAAGACATGGAAAACTGCCAGAGTTGTCCCAATCTTCAAAAATGGGGACAAAAACACTGTCTCAAACTACAGGCCAATCTCACTTCTCCCAATTCTATCCAAAGTCATGGAAAAATGTGTTCACTCCCAATTAAGCGGTTACTATACCAAGACAAATTTCCCTAGCCAATTCCAATCTGGCTTTCGCCCCAAACACTCCACCGTAACTACCCTGCTAAAAGTTTGCAATGAAATCCAGTGTGAAATGGAACAGGGACAACTCACTGGTGCAATATTCTTAGATTTTGCAAAGGCTTTTGATACTGTTGATCATGCTATCCTGATTAACAAACTCCAGAGCTCTGGAATAGGGAAGCATGCTTTAAACTGGTTTCAGTCCTATCAGATAGATCCCAACATGTGTCCATCTCAGGCTCTAACTCCAATCCCCTTGATATCACCCGTGGCGTCCCGTAAGGCTCTGTTCTGGGGCCCCTACTCTTCTCAGTGTTCATCAATGATCTTCCCTAGAGCTGACCGTACAAACCTTTATCAATTGCAATTCCAGCCACACAGTATATCTTCTCAGATGTGGCTTAGGTAAAGGCTATATTGAGCGTACCATCAGATCTCTTAAAATGAGGATCATGGAGCATGTCTGCTCTATTAATAAAGGTGATTTATGGCATCCACTACCCAGGCATTTTTTCATTTGTCCACAGGGTGGCATTGAGAACTTTACTTTCTCGGGTGTTGAGCATGTTCATGCCCCCCTTCTGGAGGGGGACAGATTGAACATGCTCAACAAACGAGAAATGTATTGGATTTTCTGTTTAGACACATTATACCCCTTAGGCATGAATGTAGATTGGGACCTGAAACATTTTTTATAATTGAATTATTCCTTGTTCATATTTTCTTATTGAGTGATATCCTTAGTTTTGGTCAGTCCAATTTAGGTTTACTTGACTGTATTCCACCTTTATCATTTAGAGATAGTTTGCAGTATGGACCTCCCTGATCCACATACGTTGGCAAAGTGCCTTATATATTATTCAATATTATTAAACCATCATTTTCTGTACAGTTTTTCTATTACATTTGATTAATACATTCAAAGTAACCTATTAAGTTATAGATCTTTGTTTATAATATTAATACATCATAATTATATCCATCATCTTGGGATATTGATTATTTTTGGATCAACATTGATAATCGAAAGGCCCCTTATGCTATTTAACCATCATAAAAACACACACTTTAGTGGTTATGTGGTTCTGCATATTGCTTTATATCTGTCTTATATTTGGCCTAAATTATGGTGTGTCTCCTCAGACAGTTATATTTCTGTCCATGACCTTTTTATACATTAGATATTCTTTTTTCATGTTCTAGAATTTTCCAATTCCTCATGATGATTTGATAATTTGTGCAGTATTATTAAACATTATATAATCATAGGATATCTATATCTTTTATATATCACTAGACATCCTATATATTCCTAGTAACTATCATGGTGTTATCTATATGAATTTTATAGCTACTGTAATTGGGTTGTTCTTTCTCAAGGTTATCCAAGATTGTTTTATCACATATAACTAATTTTTATTGAGATGTAGTAGTTTTTGATTGATTATATATTTTGTTACATATTTTTACACATAGTTGGTGTGCTAATATTATTATATCACTTATTACTATAGCTCACATATAGTCTTCATTTGTTGGTTTTATTTGTTTTTCTCTGAGGGGTTGTTTTTAATGTGTTCTGTGTTTCAATTTATCCTCTGTTCAAAGAGTTTTTTTCAATTGTTTTCATTTTGTTCTATTTGTTTTGTATACAATGTTTCATCAGGAGTTGATGTGGTTTTATATGTTCCGTATTATAGACACGTTGCTGCCACACTTTATTCTATATGCTTACAGTGCCACTTAAGTTCTGTGTCAAAATATGTGCCAATGTTATACCTTTAGTTAACCCTTATTATGGCAGTCTCTCACTGGATCTAATGGTTCTGACCTGTGGGCTTCCGTCGTCAGTCACCTGGTCCTATACAATCAGCGCGATCAGGTGAGGTTGGCACGAACTACCTCCCCATCGGGAGATTGCTATTTAAGGTTGGTTTCTTCAGAGCACAGGTCACTCTTTGATAAAGCGCCTCCACGGCGAGAAACGCATCAGAGGACCCACTTTGTTGGTTCATTTTTTGGCTGTTATGCCTATTAAATCATTCATTCCATGCAAGGAAGCCCTCAAAGGCCACAGAGTTGAAGCAGTTCTGTAAGGAGGAATGGGTCAAAATTCCTCAAAACCGATGTGAGAGACTGAACAGCAGTTATAGGAAACGCTTAGTTGAAGTTATTGCTGCTCAAGGAGGTTTTTCAAACATGGCCATTGTATGTTGAATCATTTGTGGATAAATAAGTGTTGAAAAAGTATCATGTTTTTGTGTCATTTGTTATCTTTATCTTTTATTAGGATTAAAATCGAATAACATTTTAAGTTTGAAATATGTGACAATCCTAAGGGGTTCACAAACTTTTTCTCACCACTGTATATGTGTATACTGCACCATATAATTATGTTTTATCTTGCCACAGGCAACTGTTAGGTGAGCTGACAGAAAGACTTCAGGAATGGGAACCGGCCCAGTGCTTAGGGGACATTTTTGTGAAGTTTGGGTCACGGCTGAAAACATACACCAATTTTTTCAACAACTACACAATGATTCTGAAAACCATTGATAAGGTACCCTCACTACTCCACTCAGCGGGGGTCTCAGATTTCCTGGGTCACTTAAAGGAGCAGTTCAAGCGCAGCAGGTTTTATGTGTTCCCTCCCTAATTTTTAAATAGGATTGTAGCAGGGAGTCTCTGGAGCTGAACCCCATTCATTTTGGCTCCAGGGACCCCTGCTTCTCGAGATATGCCTCCGTAGGGGGGTACCGATATCTCGGTGTTGTTTAAAGGTCCTGTTGACCCAGGCCAATAGGAAGCTGCAAGGGATGACATCACAGCTTCCTATTGGCTAGCAGGACAAGGGAGCATTGAAGCTGGCATTACGAGAACCTCAGTTAGCCTAACCGGAGCTGCTTCCATCATCCCTTATGGAGGTAAGTTGCTGTGGAAGCAGGGGGTCCCGGAGCTGAAATGAATGGGGCTGATCTCCGGAGACCCCCTGCTTCCATTCAATTAATTTATTTAAACTTTAAAAAAACATATTGCTTGGATTGCCTCTTTAAAAGGTGGTATCCCCTCCCAAAACAAATGATTCTGCAGATATATTTTCTTTCATTTTTATAAAGAAATATTCATAAAAGTATTTCTTTTTCACGGTCTGTCCCAACAGGCACCAGTGTAATAATTTTACTTGTGCATTTGCAATACTAAATCTTTTCTGCATTGTGTATAAACAAACCCTCTTTAAAACCTATATGTAATTGTGCCGGATATACCTGTTTTGCCTCTCAAAGGGGCCGATTCACAAAGCTGTGATAAAATCAGTGCATTAGCGCCAAACTTTGCATTGATTTCTCGCGCACTAAAACATGAGGGCAAAAATGGTATTCACTAAGAATGAACGCCATTTTTTTAAAGGTCGATCACACGACTGTTTTTTTTAACAGTGCTATCACGCTATAAATCCTAGCGAGCGGCAACTGGTAGAAAAAAATGCAGCCTGGAAGAGCTGCATAGAGACGCTGCCTTTGGATGAGGTCACATCCTTTCCAAAAATGGACTCTGTCACATGGTTTACTACAACAAATCAGATTGGGGATATACATCTCACAATCTGATTGGTAAACCATATGATGGCAGCCATCTTGGTTTTGGTGACGTCATCTTAAAGGGGGGAAGCACAGCCTTCCTGATTGGCTGACTTCCCTTCCTTTACATGACGTCACATCCTAAAAAAAAACAGGTTTTGTCACATGTTACATCGTCCAATAGGAGTAGAGATAACAAATCTACGTAAGTACCAGCACTCACTGTCTAATAGCTAAATTATGAAAATAGTTGTAATGCAGAATAAACATTTAATAATAAAACAAACCAGAAATAAATCAAATGTGTTTGCAGAAACCAGTATCACAAATGGGCATGTCACAAAGTGAGTGGTGGGGGGGGGGGGAAAGGAAAAAGCCCCGGACACCTGTCGGGAAAACCGGGGACCCCTGGGGACCACCCGGAGGCCACCGCCGGCCCGGTATCAATCCTGTGCAGAAAAAAAAATGCTTTTGTGCATCTCTCAATATTTTTAGCACCTTTAGCTGGTACTAAAATATTGAGAGATTTTAAAGGTCGATCAGCTTATCACAGCGTTGTGAATAGCTAATACTGGGGGAAAAAAGCAATTTTGGCTTTTTTTGGCCTATCAGACGACTTTTTTTGCATCTGGCTGTTAATGGTCGTTAAAAAGCCATTATACAGTAGTGCGATACTGCACTGTAATCATTGCTTTGTGAATAGCAGAGCAGGCAGTATCGTGCTATGCAGCCCATATCCAAGTGGCCCATTATAAGTGGCATGTCTACTGAACAACTGAAGTTTAATAGGAACTTCAAAAGAAGCGAGGAAGAAGTGGACACCCCACCAGGCCCTGATTCCTGCATTTGAACTACGCTGGAAAGGAGGATATCATCTATACCAGACTGCATCATTACTGCTGTGATGCTGCCTTTACCATTTATATTTGCTGTAACTTCACTTCCTCTCAAATTATGCACTACTTTTTACCAGCCTCAGTATGTCTCAAACTCTATTCATATATCTCCATCTCTCCTTCCTTCCCCACTTCTCAGTTCACATGAACTCCTTTCTTACCTGCGTCCTCTGACACCACACAGCTATATCCCCTGCACTAAAAAACACCCCTACAAATCCTCCTCACACATCCTCTTTCTATCCATGCTTCGCCTCCTTGCTTCTGGGGATATCTCTCCCAATCCTGGTCCCTGTCTTATTTCTACTTGCTCTCGTCCTCGCCTCCCACATGCAACTTCTACTCCTTCTGGTGTCAACCCCTCCAACCTCATACCCATCCCCTGCCACCCTCCCTCCTCTCTCCCATTCTCCTGTGCTCTTTGGAACGCACGCTCTCTTTCTAACAAGTTCCTCTCTGTACATGACTTCTTTCTCTCTCACTCCCTGCTTCTCTTTGCTATAACTGAGACCTGGCTCACTCAGTCTGACTCTGCTCTGGAAGCTGCCCTCTCCTATGGTGGCCTTTCCTTCTCCCACACTCCGCGCCCTGATGGCAGGGGTGGAGGCGTGGGTCTCCTGCTCTCCTCTCTCTGTTGTTACCGAACCCTTCCTATTCCTCCCTCTCTTGCTTTTCCCTCCTTTGAGGCTCACACTGTCCAGATCTTCTCTCCTCTCCCTGTTCATGTGGCGGTCATCTATCGCCCACCTACCTCTACTCATCCCCCTTCTGCCTTTCTCTCTCACTTTGAATCCTGGCTCTCTTTCTCTCCTCAGACTCCCCTGTTCTTCTCCTTGGGGACTTCAATTGCCACATTGATGACCCCTCTCTCTCTTGGGCTTCCCGCTTTCTTTCTCTTACCTCTTCTTTTGGCCTTCAACAGTGGACTGCAGCCAGCACCAACAAGGTTGGCCACTACTTAGACCTGGTTTTCACTAAAAACTTCTCTCTCTCTGATTTCTCCATTTCCCCTTTTCCTCTCTCTGACCATCATCTCATCCTCTTTATCTCGCTTCTCCCCTTCTCCACCTCCATCTACCCCCCGGTTCTGCAGAAACCTGCGCTCTATTCACTTACCTGACTTTGAGTCTACTTTACGCTCCTCCCTCTCCTCTCTCAGCTCTGCTACAGACCCTGACAACCTGGTCAGAAAGTACAACTCTGTCTTTTCCTCGTCTCTTGATCTACATGCCCCGCTTTCTCTCTGCCGCCCTCGCCCTACTAACCCTAGACCCTGGCTAAATTCCCACACGCGCATGCTGCATTCCTCCACTCGTTCCTCTGAACGCCTCTGGAGGAAGTCTCACACTCTCGCAGACTTCCTTCACTACAAATTTATGCTATCCTGTTTCAACTCTGCCCTCTCGCAAGCTACACTGGCGACACACTTTATTCGAGCTCGGCTAGTCCCACGAATTCGGGTATACCCGGGTGTATTGAGGTTTGTGACTGTTTTCTGCCCGAGTGCATTGAGTTATTTTCCAAGCCGGGATTGAAGCATTTTATTCCAGCTGGCTGCAATACTGCACAGTATATATATATATACTGCATTACAATTCATGAATTTATGCCATCTGGTAGACACGCGAAGCATTGCAGCCTATTAAATCCTAATCATTATCATTTAACAGATCAGCCGCCCATCAGCCAGGCATGAACCCAGGCTGGGAAGGCAAATGCAACGGGGCTTGTCAGAGGTGAGGAGCGGCGCATTCCAGGTATCTGCCAGGTACATACCGGGTATTTGCTCGGATAAAGTGTGTCGGTGCAGTAAACAAGCCTACTTTTCTGCACTAATCAACATGCACAAGTCTAACCCACGCCGACTGTTCTCTGTCTTTGATACTCTACTCAAACCACCCTCAGCTGCCTCTCCTTCCTCCATCTCCGCTCAGGACTTTGCTGACTATTTTAAGGAAAAGGTGGAATCCATACGGCAGAACATCCCCTCTGTTTCTTCCCCCCCATCCTACACCTCTTCCTAACTCTCCTCCTGCCTTCCTTGACTCTTTTTCCACTGTCTCAGAGGAGGATGTGTCGCTGTTGATCGCCTCTTCTCCCTCTACCACTTGCCCTCTTGACCCCATTCCCTCCCATCTCCTAAAACCTCTAGCTCCTACTATAATCCCTACGCTCACACACATTTTTAACTCCTCCCTCTGCTCTGGAACCTTTCCATCCTCCTTCAAACATGCAACAGTCATACCATTACTCAAAAACAGCAAGCTTGACCCTACCTGTCTTTCTAACTATCGACCTGTCTCCCTCCTGCCTTTTACCTCTAAACTCCTTGAACGTCTTGTATTCTCTCGCTTGCTCCATTTTCTCAACACCTATTCTCTCCTAGACCCTCTACAATCTGGCTTCCGCACTGCTCACTCCACCGAAACAGCCCTCACTAAAATAACTGACGACCTCCATGCTGCCAAAGACAGAGGTCATTACACTCTGCTCATATTACTCGACCTCTCTGCAGCATTTGACACAGTGGACCACCCTCTTCTTCTCCACATTCTCCATACTCTAGGTATTCGGAACAAAGCTCTATCCTGGATCTCATCCTACCTCTCCCATCGTACTTTTAGTGTCTCTTCTGCTAACACCTCCTCCTCCTCTATTGATCTCTCTGTGGGGGTACCCCAGGGCTCTGTCCTGGGACCTCTTCTCTTTTCTCTGTACACACTCTCTCTAGGTGACCTAATAACATCTTTTGGGTTTAATTATCACCTCTATGCCGACGACACACAAATATACTTTTCAACACCTGACCTTACACCTGCTGTACAAACCAAAGTTTCTGAATGTCTCTCTGCTATATCATCCTGGATGGCCCTCCGACGCCTTAAACTCAACATGGCTAAAACAGAGCTCCTCATACTTCCTCCCAAACCTGGCCCTACTACCTCCTTCCACATTACTGTTGGAACTACAATCATTCACCCAGTAGCCCAAGCACGCTGCCTAGGGGTCACACTCGACTCCTCTCTCACATTCGCCCCTCACATTCAAAACATTTCTAAAACTTTTCGCTTTTTCCTCCGCAATATAACTAAGATACGCCCTTTCCTCTGTTGTTCGACTGCTAAAACTCTGACTCAGGCCCTCATTCTCTCCCGTCTTGATTACTGTAACCTCCTGCTGTCTGGCCTTCCTGTCTCTCACCTGTCTCCCCTACAATCTATCCTAAATGCTGCTGCCAGAATCACTCTACTCTTTCCTAGATCTGTCTCAGCATCTCCCCTCATGAAATCCCTCTCCTGGCTTCCGATCAAATCCCGCATCTCACACTCCATTCTTCTCCTCACTTTTAAAGCTTTACATTCTTCTGCCCCTCCTTACATCTCATCCCTAATTTCTCGCTATGCACCATCCAGACTCTTGCGTTCTTCTCAAGGATGTCTTCTTTCTACCCCCTTTGTATCTAAAGCCCTCTCCCGCCTTAAACCTTTTTCACTGACTGCCCCACACCTCTGGAATGCCCTTCCCCTCAGTACCCGACTAGCACCCTCTCTATCCACCTTTAAGACCCACCTTAAGACACACTTGCTTAAAGAAGCATATGAATAGCACTGTGGATATTCTGAACACAGGATACATAAAGATTGGCCCCCTGCAGACGCACTTACCAGAACTCCCTCCTACTGTCTCTGTACGTTCTACCTACCTACCAATTAGACTGTAAGCTCCTCGGAGCAGGGACTCCTCTTCCTTAATGTTACTTTTATGTCTGAAGCACTTATTCCCATGATCTGTTATTTATATTTATTTGATTACCACATGTATTACTACTGTGAAGCGCTATGTACACTAATGGCGCTATATAAATAAAGACATACAATACAATAAGGGCATTTATCGCCCACTTAACCACTTATCACTGCTTTGTGAATCGGCCCCAAAGGCTTTTGAGCCTAAATTTGCACAGCTACCCACAAGAGCTGCTTTCAGTTTATTACGATTCCATTATAAATTGCTTGAGATTGTAGCTTGTAGAAAGATCACAGCATTTGTCATTAACAGATTATATATATATATATATATATATATATATATATATATATATATATATATATATATATAACCCTTTGATTTTCTGTTTTTTAGTGCAGAGAAACCATGCCAACTTTCCGAGCTTTCTTAAAAAGACACGATAAGACGGTTCTAACTAAAATGATGAGGTGAGTCAGCAGGAAAATATATATTTTTGGGGCAATTAAATGATTTATGTCAAATTTAAATCCACCATGTATAAGGTGGGAGAAAAAGCATTGGTTTATATTTAACTCCATTGCTCATGTAAAGACCAACAGAACACAGCTGCATCCTCCTGCTATCTAGTTACCTCAGTGCAGTCAACAGAGCAATAGAAATATCAGGCTCTTTATTGCAGACTACTTATAATTCTGTCTCAATGTCACCATCTTAAAATATGCTCCATACAAAACAGGACATCCTTTTACCCTTAATAATGTGCTCCTCGTGTTAACCCCTTCAGTGCCACAGGGGGCCCCAGTGACGGTCTCTGATATTTGGTTGTGTTCCTTTCGCCACGACCAAATGACCGCCAGCACTTGGCCGCAACTCACCTCGCCGCCCGGACCTGTCGGCGCTTCGGAAAGTGCCTAAGATTAACCCTTACCCTTAAACCCGTGAATCTTAACCCCTAATACTAACGCTACCGCCTACCCAAATAATCTTAACCTGTTAGCCTTAAACCCCTTACCCTAACCGCTAAAACCACTAACGTTAACCCCCGCTAAAGTGAACCCCCTACCCTAACCGCTAAAACCACTAACGTTAACCCCCGCTAAAGTGAACCCCCTTACCCTAACCGCTAAAACCACTAACGTTAACCCCCGCTAAAGTGAACCCCCCTACCCTAACCGCTAAAACCTACTCCGGCGGCGGAGGTTCAAATGTCGGCTCGGCTGCGAAGCAGGGTCCATCACCGGCATTCAGCCGCAGGTCATTTGGTCACGCCGAAACAGCCACGACCACTTGTCCCTTTCTGCCCCAGTGATGCAGATTTACCGAAAACGTAGAAACAGAATTTGATGGCAGAGATGAACCACTTGACTCACCCAGTCTGCACATAAAGCCTCAGACCACATTTGATCCTTGGTTTTCTTGGACATTTAGGATTTAGCCTTATGTCTATTCCAAGTATTTTTTTACGTTTCCTGCTGTATTAGCTTCTTCCACCTCTGTTGGTCGGCTACTCCATGAATCCCCAACCCTTTCCGTTAAGAAGTACTGCCTCACATCTCTCAGAGCCGGCCACCCTCCATTATCAGAGTATGACCTCGTGTTCCAGCGTTTCTCTGAAATCTATCCCGTACCTTAATAAAAACCCTTTGTAGCCAAATAATTCAACTGTAAGACCAGCCCTCAACAAATGTGCGTAATCCTCAGTGCAAAGTACTCTTACTGTCCTTGTGTATCTGAAATGACATTAATAACAGTGTAAGCAGAAACTTCCAAGTACTTGTGTTTACTTGCACCTCGGGATCTGTTATGCCGTTTTCTTTCCTTGTATGTTTAGTAGTCGGTGTGCTTGTATTGTAAAGCTCAGTACACACACAATAAAGATGAATCCTGCTTCGCCCATTCCACGTAAGGGTCCCCTTGTTGTTCATTTTCCATATCCCATATCTTCCACACGCAGCCTGCTGAATAACCTCTCTTGCTGGGGTTTGTTACCTTGCATTATTGTTCCCCAGCTCTTACACTGAGTTAATTTAGTCTGCAGGAGCTGCTTCTGCTGCCTTCCACTCGCTTTGAAGAATATGTGAATCTCCTATACGCCTTTCGCCTTCATACTCCTCCAGAGCACCCAGATCGGAAAGACTTAACTGCTGCCATAGGACAGATGAAGCATTACAAGGACTATATAGCACAGGTCAGTCTCTTTTCACGTGGCCTGTGCTCTATTTCAGATAATCCTGTGGGTAACTGTTCTCTCAAATATTTTCATCTGGTTTGATGTACTAAGCTCTTCTTGTAACAAATTGTTCCATCTTAATGTCTCACGGTGTCATTGGCCCATTACACAATCTGCACTTTATCAGGGCTGAGATGGCTTCTAAACGTTTGTACTAGTGCTGAACAACTATTTGAATCCAGTACTTTAGACCATGGATGTGTAAGCTTTTCTCTTTGAGCCCCCCGCCTACTATCCCGACCCCCCCCCCCCCTTACCTTTTCTCTGGCATCGGCGGCATCATTTAACGTCATGAGACATTGCGTTGCCATGGAAACTTGTTGCCATTTGACTCCACTGCGTAATTTGCCGCTGCGTTGTCCTGGCGACGTGTCGCCAGCAGCCTCACATGCTCCCCCCCAAATGTTTGGGGAAGAGAGCGGGGCCTCTGTAAACGCTGCGCCCCCCCCAGAAAATGACACGCCCCCCAGTTTGCGCACCCCTGCTTTAGACTAAGCACTGCAGTCTTACTCTCTTACTCTCATGAGACTTACTCCGTCCTCATAAATAATTTAGAATTTCGGGTATCATTTTACAAGTGAATTCATTTTTAGTTCACACGTCTAATGATAAAGTTCCAGCCTAGAGCATGTTTTTATTTCTATTAACTAGGATGAGACTGTGCGAGGGATACAGAAGGTGATGTGCACTGTAATAGTAGCAGTGGTACCATGTAGTCTCTGCAAGTATTTTTGTGGAGGAATTCAGGGGAACTTGGTTGCAGTATCTATGTTTAGTGGTAAACAAAAACTTCCCACATTGGTTATATTGTTATTAGGAATGGGGGGAGGGGGAGACAGTGCACTTGTTTACTACATTTCTATATTTAAAGCAGAATTACAGTAAGTCCTCGTTTTACGACGTTTCGTTTTACGACGAATGGCTTATCCGACGCTGTCCAATGCATCCCTATGGCCGGTTTTACGACGCCAAAATGGCTTATCCGACGCTCTTACGACGCTTTGCAAAGTTGCAACATTATGTCAATGAGAAAGCTGCAGTCAGGGAAATCATCCAGATCAGTCTGTGTGAAGGTTTTGTGGTGTATTTATGCCTTTCAACATGTCTAACAGTTTTATTATACAGTTCTGGATTCAATAAATTGAATCTTTACATCATAATGTATGTGTGTGCAGCATAATCTTATTGCTCGAGTAAAATATTTTGTGTATTTTAGCATTAAAAATGCCTTCAGGAACGGAACGTTTGATTTAAACTGGGTTCCTATGGGAAAATGTGATTCGCTTTACAACTCTTCGCTATCCGACGCCATTTTGAGAAACACATTGTGTCGGATAACCGAGGACTGCCTGTATTTATTGTCGCTTTCATATAAATTGGTGGTCCTTTGCTTAATCATCTTTCCTACAAACACATTGCTGGATGTACTGTATGAAGAGTGACAAATGAGCAGATGTATTTTTGTAGAAATCTGGGTAACACGAAGCTTCCCTTCAGTGCCGGAGGGTCCTGCTGTGTATACGGACACAAGTAATTGCTGATACCTCTGGCACTGAAGTGCTGGCAGGATACCTTGTATGTAGCATTCCTTCTGCAGGGCTGGCATAGGTTTGTCCATGCTGTTAGACTGTAGGATGGGGAGGTTAGTGGATTCAAGTTAGATTTTGTTTCAAGAGACACTATACTACATTTCCATACTTTCCTCCTTGCATACATCATGGTGAGAGACGAGTACAAAATATTGGGCCATATTTACTAAGGGGTGCTCCGCCATTGGAATGAGTTATAATGTGTCTTCTGGCGCTGGAAAGGTGTCTGATGGGATACAGCCACTTAGTGCATATGGACCATTGTCCTTTAGTGAAGGTGATATTTCCAGCTTCCTGGAGCAGTCACAGAAATATAGGCCAGTGGTTCCTAAAGCTCTCCTCGGGGACCCCCAGCCACAAGACTGTAAGCTCTTCAGGGCAGGGACTCCTTTTCCTGTCTACTTTTATGTATTTTGCGCTTATTCCTATTATGTCACGTGTGTTACTGCTGTAAAGCGCTATGTACATGGATGGCGCTATATATGTGTGTGTGTGTGTGTGTGTGTATTAAGGTTATGGTGGGTAAAAAAAGTGACAAAAACACTCCACAGTAAAGCATATAGCAAATGGAAATATTACTGTATGCTCATTTGCATGTCTTAGGCAGGTCTGCAACCCCGCCTTTCACCATTATCACCCAGCACACAGCACTTCCACTGCAGCAAGGGATTCTGGGAAATGACATGCAAATGAGAACACAGTGCCGCCTTTTGTCTCAAACTCACATTACATGAACAACCCTTAAGCCAATGCATGCTGCTTTAAACACAGCTTTTAAACATGACCTGGGATGGGCAACGGGGTTGCAGACCTGTCTAAGACATGCAAATGAGCATACAGTAATATTTCCATTTGATATATATATATATATATATATATATAGTTGATAGAAGGTCACTGGCACTCCTGTAGGTAATCAGTAGTGGGCTGGTGCATGTCCCATAGAAATAATAAAAGCATACATTACCATGAAGCGGCAAAGAGGCGACAGCACTCGGACAGTTTGAAGCAGTATTATGTATTAAACATATAGCACATATCTCCTGATTACAAAATTTGTCTGCGTCCTTTTAAAGCCTGATCGGACGCCATTACCTTAATCCCCCGGACGAAGCAAATGGTGCGAAACGTACGTCGGGGTTGTGTCTGTTTGCACTCCCCAGGGAACCCCCTATCTTTACTGTGGACCTCTGCTGGAACTTCTTTTGCAATTCATACCACCATAGGATCCCCTTTTGAGGACTTACACACTTTTATTCTTTGGTGACTTGCAAGTATACTCTGCATTTGGTTCACAATTGTGGTTACTAATACATGTCATGCCTTATTTGTGGTGATTGAGTGGTACTGCATTAGCAGTAATAATTACAGCAGTACACAGGTACAGCATATAGCTTTCCAGTAGAGAATCTATCACTGAGTAGGTTTTATTATTGTTTTTCCTGCCCTGCATATACAACAATACCTTGTGCCTAGGTCAGACTCCATGCTGTAGGGGTTCCGTGGGGACTGTTTTAATTTATTTTGTGTAATTCATGTTTTTTCTCTGAATAAATCAATTTACTTATAATCATTGCTTGAGTGCTTTTAGTGGGACCCCTTTTCTTTTTCTCTTTTTTGGTATTCATTTACATTTGTCCCCAGCACTGTTATTAGGCTGTTACACATTTATCAGCATTATTTTACTTTCACTTCAAAAGTGAGTCCGTTGCAGCTTCAAAAGTGAGTCACTTGCTTGCTACATGTTCTCCTGGCTATGATTTCTATGACATTTTGGCATTATCTTAGGGTGAGTTATATGCTTATGATTCCTGGTGCCAATGTGTGTCAATTTCTCACTATGTGGTGAGTTCACTATCCAGGATTATACACCCAATACCTGTTGTCTTCAATCAAGTATTTATCCTGGGGGTCCTTCTACAAGCATTCTTTATTTATTCAATATCATTTTCTGTTATCGGTCTTTAGCACCACGCATTTACATTCTACTTTTGATATAAGCAACTTAGTGTTATTTTTCTAGTTAGTTGCAGGCTTACTTGTGTTGTTACATCCATCCATACATACATACATACATACATACATACAACCACAAGACACTACGTCCAGACTTTAGCGTGTCTGGTTCTGCAGTGCATTGCAGAACAATGTGTTGCAGCTCTTCCCGCACTCGGGGTTAAATAAACATGCTAGGCTATAGTGGCATATGTGTCCCTGCTGCAAAACTGTTGCGTAAATAACACAAGGTTTATCACATAAAAATGAAAATAATGGATTGTTTTCATGTTAAATCGGAGCATTATTGCACCAGTTTTGCAGCTGGAAGACTTTAACAAATGACTGGGTTAGTGGCTCTGCACAGAGGGGCTTCTCATGTTACTAGTAATAAATCAGTGTGATCTTTTCTCACCCTGCGTAATATTTGTAGTTGGATTATTTTACAGCTGAAGACAAGCTTCGAAAAGGACACTGAAATGATAAACATACAGAGAAATATCCAAGGCTGTCCTGTAAGTATCGTCGTATTCCTCCTTCTTCAAGCACGAGGCAACATTTCCTCTGTTGCTAGACTGTTAAAACTCTGACTAAGCCCCTCATTCTCTCCCGTCTCGATTACTGTAACCCCCTGCTTTCTGGCCTTCCTGCATCTCACCTGTCTCCCCTACAATCTATCCTAAACGCTGCTGCCAGAATCACTCTACTCTTTCCTAGATCTGTCTCAGCGTCTCTCCTGCTGAAATCCCTCTCCTGGCTTCTGATCAAATCCCGCATCTCACACTCCATTCTTCTCCTCACTTTTAAAGCTTTACATTCTTCTGCCCCTCCTTACATCTCAGCCCTAATTTCTCGTTATGCACCATCCAGACTCTTGCGTTCTTCTCAAGGATGTTTTCTTTCTACCTCCTTTGTATCTAAAGCCCTCTCCCGCCTTAAACCTTTTTCACTGACTGCCCCACACCTCTGGAATGCCCTTCCCCTCAGTACCCGACTAGCACCTCTCTATCCACCTTTAAGACCCACCTTAAGAGACACTTGCTTAAAGAAGCATATGAATAGCACTGTGGATATTCTGAACACTTGATACATAAAGCTTGGCCCCCTGCAGACGCACTTACCAGAACTCCCTCCTACTGTCTCTGTACGTTCTACCTACCTACCAATTAGACTGTAAGCTCCTCGGAGCAGGGACTCCTCTTCCTTAATGTTACTTTTATGTTTGAAGCACTTATTCCCATGATCTGTTATTTATATTTATTTGATTACCACATGTATTACTACTGTGAAGCGCTATGTACATTAATGGCGCTATATAAATAAAGACATACAATACAACATACAGTCCCAAATAAAAATGATTTATTGTGCCGTTCAGACTTACACTTTCAAAAGTAAAGATAACACTTTATTGTTACTCAAAACTATTTTGATACGTTGAACTGCACTTAAAATATTGCAGTTATTCAGCCTGCTCATTACAACATTAGTTTTGCGGCAATCGGCAGTATCACAGATTGATGAATCAAACCCTTTCAATACTCAATTGCCTATTGGATGTTCCCTAAACCAGTGACTGTATAGAAATGTGCACTCTTGATGGGGAAGTATGGAGATGTTTTAGGGCCTTATCCTATATAGTCCGACACAACCAATTTTGGATGAAAAATGTAACACAACCCGAATGGCCGCATTGACTATATAGAACTACCCCCTTTGGAGTCGAAGACTGAGCCTCTAATTGAGCCACCTGTGCTGAAGCAGGGATATCTGGAAAACCTGACCTGTTGGGGAGGGGGGGGGGGGGGCTTGAGGACTGGAGTTGAGCACCCCTGCTCTAGTCCACAGGATGGAGACAATAAGCAGGAGTAATAATGGCGAGGGAGAGAGGTGGCATCACACAAAGGTCCTAGAGAAAAGAGAAGTCAGCAGAGTTACTGCATGATTCACATCAATAAGATGTTATCTAGCAAACACAGTCGTGACTGGAGAGACAATTTCATGTTTTAAGATTCGTTCTCTCACAATTCAATTGGTCATCATTCATACTTTTCCGAATGTTTGCAGACGGTACGTTTAATGGTGACATCCCACGCTGATGGCCCAAAATACCCCAACCACCCACCTTTTAGTAAACAATATACAGCAAGTGTCTTCCTTAAACTAATCTAACCATGCGAAAAGCAAAGATTTGGCTTATTTTGTTTCCCTACAAATTAACTAGTTATTGCATTTCTAATAGGGGAATGCTTGTCAATCAAGTATTCTGTTTACACGTATGCCGCACTATTCTCTAAGAGAGAGCCAATAAAGACCCAGGAAGGGAGAGCAGGGCCGGGTGTGCAAACTCTTGTTGAACACAGTGACATGAAACAAAGGAGAGGAGCCAGATCAAATGCTCCCATGTTTAAAAATCAACCTTAAAAAAAGAATGTACACATACTTTTAGGTCCGTATCAACATGTTACTGCTACACTTTGGTCCTAGGAGTGATTGCTTCTTTGAAAAACATAAGTGTTATCAATACATCAATCACCTTAATTTAACTAGTACTACAATTTGAGTACATGGTTGGGGCACAATTCACTGCCCCCCACCGTCATCGTTTTTTTTAAGTCTACTCACTGTGCATTTAGGCGCTATTTGAGGTTTTATTAGGTTTAGTGTTTTTTGATGTAATAAAACGTATTTATTTTTATATTACTAGAGGAGTGTGCATCACTAGCTACTCTGTGGTGTGAATACATATTCTGTTTATATTACTAGAGGAGTGTGCATCACTAGCTACTCTGTGGTGTGAATACATATTCTGTTTATATTACTGTGGATAATTATTGCGTGCCATGTTTTTTTGTTGTTGTTGCAGAATTTAGTGGAAGCCAATAGGCATCTCATTCGAGTGCAGGATGTAGCTCTGCTTACCTGTCCCGACCAAGAGATAAGCGCTTCCCTCAGGTAACACTAAATAGGGATCGGATCATTTTCCACGCACGCCAAACGATCAGTCTGTGATAGAAAAGTGACATCACAGGATGTAGCTGCTCTGTCTGCCCCAAACTGTCCTGTACCAAGCCGGAGAAAATAACATGGGCCACTGTGTCCTTGCAGATAATGACACCACTTCTGTTTTGAATAACCCGATCTGACTGACGCAGGTTATCCATATAGTAACAAAGGAGGGAGGGAGTAGGTGGTATGATAACTTTTATTGGACCAACAAGTATTTGAAATGTTACAAACTATCCATATAGGTTTACTGGCTATGCACTTCTTTAACGCAGACTGTGCTGACAAAGCTGTGTAAGGCACTTATAGCGCCGGCGACGGTCTCCGCGCCTCTGCCCTCCCCTTTTATGACGTCAGCCAGCGACGTCACCTAAACTTCAAATACAACTCATTGCAATGGCGACGGCATCAGTTGTGTCGCTGGCTGTATAAACGCAGCCTAATGCAGCAGGCATAAGCTTATAGGGGTCCATGTTAAAATGGATAGTGACACACTGTGCTCATTTGCATGTCATTACCCAGAAACCCTGGCTGCAGTGGAAGCATTGTATACTAAGAGATAATGGGGAACTACAGGGTTCCTGACCTGTCCGAGACATGTGAATATGCTCACAAATGGTATTTTTATTTACGGTTTATCTATAACTATTACAATAAACGTGTTGTAAACGTGACAAGTAATACTTTTAAGGCTTAAAAACCGATACTGCTTCAAAATAGTTTAATGAAACGAATTTTTTTTTTTTTTTGCCATTCCTTCCTTTGTTTGTTTCCACATGTAGAAGTTTGTTAAATGCATTGCTAAACCCGTTAAGGGGTTAAGTTCTTATTGCGTTGTGGGACAGAAAGAATTTTGCCACCAATGTACCCAACGCGAAGATTCAACATTTTTGCCTTTCGTTTACAATATTAGTTAAAGCTACTAAAAAACAAAAAAACAAAAAAATTTTACTTGGTACATTCATTTTAAATCTTTCGTATTGCAAATGTGAGCAAAAATGCCAATATTATCAGATGCCATGATATAGCCAGTAAAAGAGTCACGTAAGCATTAGTGAGCCTCTCCAGCAATTCCCACACCAGCTGCCGACGCAGGCTTCGTTTAGGCTGCAGGGCTGAAGCTTAGTGCCTCATGTTGGCCAATTCAAACATGGCTGTTTCTGTGTGACATTTTGCCATTTTAGCCTGGATAATGGAATACAGCGCAGAGCTTTACACAACACATTACAAATACAAACATACATGAAATCCTTCACAGTCATATTTAAAAGCAAAATACAAACTTGTGTATTGTACTTACAGTATAGAGTGCTGAAAATGTATTCACTGAAACAAATACAATGGATTTTCAGTATGCACAGCTGTGAAGAGCTTACCATACATTGGACAAATTACTATAGAAAAAACATATGTAATCAGTGTTGTTGAGCACATATGGGCTGGAAGGACTTTTAGTACTTTGAAAGCTTTAGTTTATAGCATATATATTACCCAAGTAAATCGTGTGCATTTCTTTGTCTGCGTCAGGATTTATGAGCACATCAGCGACCTCAGCCTTTCCCTCTTCAATGATGCATTGGTGATATCCAGCCGCTTGATCTCTCACGCTGCCTTCCAACGCACCGCAAACACATCATACCAGTTCATGGCCTCGGTTTCCCTTCCCCGCCTCCTTGTGGAAGACATTCCGGATTCTAAATGTATGCTTTATTCAGTACTTAGAGTGGTTATTTACATAGCAATTACATGCGGCTGATGTGATTTTGATCTTATAATTCGTTAACAAACACTGTTTCTAATTGGTGGCACAGAAAAGCAATTGCCGTAATTGACTGGTTGCATTTCTTAGCCATCGAACAGCAGTTTCAAACACCTTGTTTCCATTTGATGACAATCTGCTTTGACCTGAGATTTTCACATTGGTTTCTATGCAGTTATAAAACGTATGATTACGGTTAGAGTCCTGTCATGCCATGTATAATGAATGAACACAATCTTCTCACAATGGACCTAAATGTGATAAACATTACATAACACTTCTGATTATCTTTAGATCAGACTGGATGCTGTATAAATAACAGAATGATTATGCTTAACGACATTTCAGAAAGTGTAAAAACTACATATACATTTATTTCTTCTCGGGGATAGTACGTTTGTCTCCAACAACCAGATAAATAGGAGTGTGTGGGGAAGGCAGTACAGCATATTCTTGATGGAGGAATATTAAAGGCATAACCACCCTTGGTTATAATAAATTGCTTGGGGTGACCTGGAGTGTTTAACATTCGTGGCTTTGCCAGACCCACCTTTGCTAACGAACGCAGTATTCAGGTCATCAGATAGGGAGCTGAAATGGTTGGTGTGGATATAAAAGCCTTACCTTGAATACAGGTTGGACATAAAGCACACGTGCCTAACAAAGTGTTCCTCAAGCAGGGCGCCAGGGCACCCATGGGTGTCTCAGATTAACTTTAAAAGGGGGGGGACGACTAATTGTGGGCTTTTAGGGAGTCAACCCCAATGCTGCAATGTTTTTTCTGATTTATAATTTTTTTTTTGCAGATGAAAGAATTTGCAATACATTTAAAATAGCAAAACCCCTGAATTTCACAATGCCATTTACCAACGTATAATTACATTTAAAAATAGTAATTTACAATGGACTGTAATTGTAAGTGACATTATATTGTAATTATACTTATTTTCAGTTTCCAACCAGTGTTGTTGAAACTTCAATAAATTTGACAATTGATAGAATGGAGTACCCCAGCAGTTGAATAATCCCTGGAGCGGGGAGTGGAGAAACACTGCTTTCACATTAAGCTAAATACAATGCTGTGTTATGGTGTGTTGAACTTTTTTATTTGCTTGTCTACAGATGTGAAGAACGCTTTCATTTTACAAGGCCCAAAGCGTCAATGGATTTGTTCCACAGTCAGTGAAGAGGAGAAATTCACATGGCTTTCGGCGTCTCAAAGTGCCGTAAGCGCAAGTATTGAGAACAGAACGTGTAGATAATGTAGTGGCTCGATGTAGTTTTGAAAAATTGCGCCGCTTTTAACTTTCAGCTTCTATTTATATTTTCCAGAATGTATTTCAATGAGCATTTATATTGTATAATCCATTCAGAATTTTTAAAAATCAGGCTGCATTAATATTTAAATAGAGACCTGGTTTTGCTCAGCCAATATCTGGTGGTATATGAATCAGATCACCAACATCTGATTAAGATTGGGAGACAAGCTGTACAAGGTTTTAATGACCTATAAATGATAGGTTTGTTTCCTCACTGCTTATGGCATATCTTCCATTAGCAGTTTAACAGTGCCATTACTGTCAGAGAAGAATACAATGCCAATGGTAAACTTGTCTGAAAGGTCTTTGTTCCTTTAGTAAATCACAAATCTAATACCAGAGGTAGCTAAACCAGCGTTAGTCAGTTGTAAAGGCTTCTTAGGCCGTGCTTAGTGTGCGTGACGGATAACGGCACCGTCGCCGCTAGCGAAAGTTGTAATTCGCTTTCCGGCGACTAGGTCTTTGATTGGTTCAGAGGCTGTCACGTGGCGATAGCCTCTGAAAAATCAAATGACTGGCTTCAGAAATTCGCGCCGCCAGTGTCGCGCTTACTATAAGCGCACGCGACGGCGGCAATACATTTGTTTTGCCGCGGCATCGCGTCGCCGGCACTATAAGCACAGCCTTACGTTAAAGTATTTACCAATGAATGACATGTAGCACATACTGTAAATGGAGGCTGCAACAGCAATTTAATAGAAATTTGAGAAATACACATCTATTACAGCACAATGAATTTGTGTAGTTACAATGATTGGTTAATCAATAAAGAAACAAACAGTATTTCAACCAATTTTCACTGGGTTTATTCAGTGAACTGATATTTGTAATGCCAAATACACCCAAAAACAGAAGGTAGACTAAGATTTTTAAAACGAGTTGGGTGGGTGTGGCCATGATAGGGGGCATGGCCATGTTGCACATTTTGTGATCCGCTTACCATCGTGTGTGTGTGTCCGTCCAGCTTTGAGGGCTGAGCATGGTTATGTATAAACAGCGCAGCACCCAGTCAGAGCCCTCACACAGGGTGAGACCACAAACTCTCACCCGAAAAAAAGAAACCAGCCAGTCACAAGCAGCTGCTGTGAGACTTGAGTCACAAAGCCCAGGGAGGGAGGAAGCGGGTGGGGAGTGAGTAATTCACATCCAAAGATCACTCTTCGGAAAGCAGCTTCACTGACATGTATTGCAGCCAATGTATATTGTGCTGAAAGTATCCGGGCAGCAAACCTTTCACCTAAACCGCTGAGAACTTTGAGGGAGGATCCACCCCCCCTGCCGGCGATCTCCCTGCCACACGTCGCGGCACGGGAACACAATATAGTTGTATCCCCTGCCGGCTGAGGCGTCCCAGTATGCAGTGAGCCAGGAAGCGAGGAGTCACTGGGAACAGCTAGGGAGGGGGTAAGGGGCTGGTGCCGACTGCAGAGGGGGGTCTAGCCTAAGGCAGTTAACACAGGATGAGGTACGATACCTGCTTCAGTGGTAGATTAATCCCAGCAATAAGCTTATAAATCAGAGTGCTTTTGATGATATACCAGCTGGCATTAGCCACAATTACAGTATTCTATGGATCCTGCAGCCAAAATTGTAATCTTGAAGTCAATCTATAATTAGGCCGTTCTCCTGAGTTTTACTATGTTAAATTGTAGCAAAACAAGTGATCAGAAGAATCTTCTGATCACTTATGTTAAATTGTAGATACAAATTGTGATTTTCAAATAAACTTTAATTACGTCTTTTGTAACCTCAACTACTTTCAACACATTTGTAGTCTTTGGTGTCATTTTACAGACAGTGAATTAAAGATAACTAGTTTTGCAAGTGAGCAAAATCTGCATTAGTCTGCTTTGTATGCAGTGTGTTTCTTTCATACGGTTATGGTAGTATCACGTATTGACAACTGAAGAATTCACTTTTAATAGTATTGCTTTTCAATTAGTTTAATATTTTATGCTTTTGAAAGTTAGTTGAGAACTTTTAGGAACATACAAAAGTGTACTTAAGTTGTTACCAGGTTTTGCAAAGGATGATGACATTTGTCTGATATTTTGTCATATTGGAGGGAAGAAAACAAGTCAAAAAGTTAAAATATTGTGCTGTTTTATTGGTGTAAAAATCACACAATTGCTAGTTCTGATACTGCGGAGATACATCCATGCACTTTAACATCTATGATCCCACAGCCAGAATAAGCTATTAAATACAATAATTGCCGTTAGTCAGCTTTCAATGCAAATTTACATATGAGATCAAAAGGTGTGTATCATACAATATAGAACAAAACCCTAGTACAGTACATCAACCTGAATAGCAGGATACACTCAGGGAGATCTTTGCTATTAGTAAAGCCCGTCTATATGTCAGAGTAAGGCCTGCAGGCAAGGTGGAAAGGAACCCAGAAATCTTAAGGAACAAACAGTTTGGGGAAGGATTGAATTGTCTGTGGAAGTTTAGATGGGTAATAATGCGCAAACCCAGTTATATTAAAATGGCATGAGAGACTAGTTATTAAAAAAATGGCAAGTATCCGAGACGTGCAAATACAGGAGAGGTTTGAAAAGTGTGACTGCAATTAGTATTGTAACAGGTTTGTCTTAGTAGTGACTGGATTATAACTTTTATACATTTCATTTTCTTGCTTTCAATTGGTCATGAAGCTACATTGCTTAGTAGGGACTGTTCCAGAGTCAATATACAGCATTAAAACAAAGAACTGTAGTAGTCCAAGGCTGTCCCACTAAAGGGCTGAATAAAGACCGGCAGCACACTGATTGTAGCAGACATCTTAACTGAATGCACGGAGAGAAATATCACTGTAGTGGTGGCAAACTCTTAATATTTCCCTTGGCTAGTGAAGGTATTTCAATTGCATTGTAACATTAGTATGATTGTCTGGCTATTAATGCTTCGGGGGAAAAAATAAAATATATATGTATATATTTCTGTGCACAATGTCCGATATATCAATATGTATAGTGTCAAGCTTTTTGTTTCATTCACCGTTAGTGGACAGAGACCGATTTATATTGTTAGTACGGTGTAATGGGAAGGGGGGAAAAAAAAAAAGGGAGGGATGGACACATGAATCTACTTTTTTATACATAATGGCTAAGGAGGACTTTTCTTTAAACTGTAGGAAAAACTCATGTAGGTAATATGGCAGATGCACTGGACATGAGCCACATAATGGTAATGCTGAATGGAGCACATAGCGTTGGAAGTCTGGGTCAGTTTGACGTTACAAACGTGTTCACAGTAAGCGGCTGTTGGCTTAAAGATGAGAAAATGGTCGAAGCTGCTCCAGTTGAACTTCCAAAGAAATTCTCTCTTCAAGAACATCCTAAAACAAAGATAAATATATGAAGACAATATTGACCTGTTGTACATCAAGCTCTCTAAGGCACAACCTCTCACTGGCACAAGAAGGTGAAATGGGGGGGGGGGGGGTTGGGGGTAAGGAGGGGGGTTGGGCGGGGGAGGGAAAGGGCTCCCAAACCATATTAAATATATTCCACAATAATTGGTTACAGTATTATTCCAAAAGTGCTCCTTCAAAGGAGAAGTTGCATATTTGAAAGAAAGTACCAGGAGATGCAGAAAGACCATATGTTCAGTAATTAATTTCAAATGTACTTTAGCCCCTCATATTTCCACTAATAGAAAATATTGTGGTCTTGCCCTAAAATTTAACCACTATGGAGGGAAGTGTTTGCCTTGATATATAGGATCCTGGGGATCAATGTTCCCCATGATCCATTGTATACATTACTAGGGAAACCAATGGACAACCAAAATAAAAAGGAAGCCAACATTTCCCAAATTTTAAATGCCACTAGGTGCATTATCACCAATAAATGTAAGCAATCTCCCCCTCCTCTACACCAAATAAACAATAACATTTGGCACAGTGCATATATGGAAAGTGTGTGCCGAGCACGCACATTTTAAGTTAAACTTTTGTCTTTTGTCCCCGTTGTCACAGAAATTGTGTTTGTGATGGTGCTGTTTATTAAAAATCAAAACACTGATAAAACACAAAGAAGTTTCACTTAGAACGCACGTGCTCTGCACCCCCCGTGTTAGCTATTTGCACATCTACATTTATACTAACTGAATTCCGTGTGGGCCGGTGACTGGGTGGATGACTGTATAGAGGGGGCCGAGATTGGAAGGGGTCCAGGTGGCAGATTATGGAATTTGCGGCCAACTTCTGGGGCCCTACACATCCACGCGGTGCAAGCCGCACCTGGGCATGCTCGCCCTATTGGGTTCTGCGCATGTGCGCCGCGGCTCACAACCTCTACACATACGTATAGTGTTAACCTCGGTGCGGCCTGGAATGGTGGTTTTTGCGCATGCACCACAGCGCGCCCATTAGGAGCGTGACGTCACCCATGTTCCGGTTTTTCATTACAAGGTAAGGATTTTTTCCCATGAAAACGGTAGGTGCCAGCAAAGAAGTTTCACTTCACAAACTCTGCCTATCTAAATGGCTCCACCTCTCAATTCTCAGCGACCTGGGCCCCTTGGTTCCGACATGCGGGTATATCTCCATATTTCGATTAGAATCTTTTGAACGTAGTCATTTATGCTGTATCAAAACGGATGTTCAATATATTGTATATGTACAAATGCTGTATCCTTCCCTCTTCCCACAATTCCACCCCCCCAATTGTGATTTTACCAGATTATATGTATCAATGTATCCCCTTCCTTACATTTTGAAAAATTATCAATAAAAACATAACCAAAAAAAAAAAACACATACAAAAAAAATCTGAGTGGCTGCCCCTTGAGAGTAAGGATCTGTGTAATTTTATTGTAGATTTCATTCTGTATAACGTGTGTGTAAACATTCAGCACTTAAACATCAAGTTTTAAAAGAGGCATTGCCTTAGCATAAATTCTGAACCAGGAAAAGCAGCGACCAGTGTGGGGAAATCAGAACAAACAACACAAATCATACATACAAGGTCACCCAGCAACACATGCAAATCCTACAAGATCGGGATTCAAAAAATTATTCACCTTTAACTGTTGCTGTAATTCACTGTTTAACCGGGCAAGGACTGTGTTTGTTTCTTTGTTGCGCCTAATTGAAGCCTGAATTGCTTTCTTGTCTTTTCCAGCCGATCTGAAGAGAAAGATCATTCGAGACGTTATGTTGTGAAATCATTATCATGGGTCACAGTCATTAGATAAAACAATAATGTAAATAGCCACCATTTTGTACCCATGTCATATCAAAATCTTTTTTCTATTACTTTATGGAATGAATATGGGTCTTCTTTAATTGTAGTTTTTAGTCTAGACCAGGTATTTATATATATTTAGACTACAAAATGGTCATTTAATTTGTGACTTTAAAGGACTTATAGAATGCATATTCAGCATTACATTTACAATGCATTATTTGTTTTATAGCTATAGAACTTCAACAGCGTGATCTATACATAAACTTGAAAACTTATTTCCCCATGTTGATCATCCTATTTTTTTATGACATTTTGCCATATGCCCATCCTGCATACATTCCTTGTCCAACTTGCTAGTTAACATTCAGTTATTAGCTCATCGTGCATTATTCCAGATTAGTATACAGCAGTACCGAGGAATAGATGGCTGACAGGCAAGGACAGTAGTTCCAATGCTTGGCTTCTGATTGTGCTCCTCCACTTCTGGTCTCAATTCATCTTCAGATTTTAACCGCCTGCGAACAGGCTTAGGAGGAGGAGCAAGAGGGGTGCTGACTTTTCCCTGAGGAACATGCAGAGAGCATAACAAAAAAGAAAGTCACTAAAAAACAAAACTTCCAGATTTTTTGAGGTTAAGACTTTTACCATGCGCTCCGCTCATCGGCTAATAAAAAGAAGTGGGCCCATTCATTCCTCTTGCCAACTACAACCTGCCTTCCCCACTTTATAAATAAAATAAAAGGGCTAAACCTATATAAAAGAGGATTTATAGATGTTGCTAGAGATTTCTACAGAACAGCAGAGTTGTTGTTGAAATGTTTTTAAGAGTCTGGTAATCCATATTTTTTTTTGTTAAAGACAAACATTGCTTTGTGTAGTAAGATTTAGGTATCACAGTGCATATGTAGTTATTAAACCAGCGATCAAGGCAAATATTTCCCACTGTTTTCACACAAGTCATTCTTGAAACAATGATGGCTTAGTAGCAGAGGAACAGGGGAAAAAGTTTGAGTTGGGTTGCTTGTGTGGAGAACAAACAAACAAAAAAGTTTCCATGAGACGTCATCCTGCCTTTGGGTAAAACTATGGACCTCCCTGGCATTATAAGGTAATGTATAAACCAACACCTCAAAACAAACAAAAAGTGTACATAATGTAAAAAGTAAATAATAATTTGATGTACGTGCTGCCCTTTGCAGGGAAAAAATAAAATACATATTTGTTTTTACAGGATTGGCAGGGACAGTGGCGACCGTCTTGTCTTCAACACGTCCATTTATCTTGGCACCTCGAACAGCATCAGAGGATGGTTTCTCAGCCTAGATAGAAACACATTTCATTTGTAGCATTAGTGTAGCTGAAATCATTACACTATTATCAGGGTTATGAGGTGGAAAAGTAAAAAAAAAAAAAAAAAAAAAAAGTGTATCCATTTTTATATAGCCATTTGTGACCGTGGCATAAAGGCTAATAATTGTTAACAACTGCTCTGAGGAGCATGCAACAGCCCACATGCAGTTAGGAAAACGGTATGCTCACCATCATTATTCATATGGGATTTTCCTTTTTCCACATACAAAGTAACGCGCACCAAATGGGCATTGTAGTATTATAGATAGTGATGTACCCCAATATGTAATACTGGCAAAAAAAACTATTATTCCTTGGCTCATATTATTTTGGCTCCCGCAGACATTTAATCGTCGTTTAAATATTTATTTTACGACCAATATGTACATGGGAACTTGGTTGTTTTTAAAAATAACAAAAGCACTTCTGGGCAGTATTTTTGTTTAATGATTATGTCATTGTTTATAAAGAACCTATTGTTCACTTAAACTTTTTAAGCCAGTTACCCATTTTCAAGCCACAGAGTTAAAAGGGTCTGCCCTGCATTACGGAAATATACAAGGAGTATATATTAGCAGGCTATAAAAAAGGGATTATAGACCACTAACACTCAAGCGGATCAAACGTTAGAAAACCTTTTTCTGTTTGAATGTGTATCCTAAAACACACAGATTCCCAACAAGCTCTGAGAAACCCCAACCATTACCACATAATATATATATATATATATATATATATCTACTATATATTTCTGAAAGCACTGTATGTTTGTCTGCATAGCCTCTGTCCCTCAGGCCAACCTCTGTCCCTCAGGCCAATGAGATTGCTCCCTTGGGCCGGCCGCCCGCCCCCGCCCCCGCACACCTCTCATTGGCCTGAGGCGGAGTGACGGCCCAAAGGAGAGACACACACACACACACACTCCCCCTCTGTCCCGTCCCCCCACCACATGCGCCGCCATGCACCGGCTCCGGACGGAGGGGAAGCGCGGCCCTCCTACCCCAGCCGCCAACGTTCCCTTACCTCCCCGGCGCTATGTCCCCCTCCTCCCGCCCAGGTAAGTCACACCACTGCGCGTCCCACCTCAGCTTATGGCGCCAGTGACTCACCTATTTCAGCCGCGCAGCCTCGCGCCTCAGGCCCCAGGCCCACACGGGAACACACAGGCCCCAGGCCCACACAGGGCGCTTCCTGACGCCGCCTGCACGCACCTCAGTCAGCCGGGCGGCACATCGGTGGACCAAGCGATCGCCCGGGGTGGGGGGGGTTTGAGCGCGTCGGGGGGAACGGGCGAGCCCCGAGTCACGGGGGAGCGAGCCCCGAGTCACGGGGGGGCGAAGAGCGAGCCCCGAGTCACGGGGGGGTGAAGAGCAAGCCCCGAGTCATCGGGGAACCAAGAAGGGGGAGCGGTCAGCCGCCGAGCCAGCGGGGGGACCGACGCCCGGACGGGGGGCATGCGGATACATACATTATGACAATACATATGCCCCCTGCTCTCCACCCCCTTTCCCCCCTCCCCCACTCCTTTCCCCACTCCTTTCCCCACTCCCCTTTCCCCCCCCCACTCCCCTTCCCCTCCCCTTTCACCTTCCCCACCCCTCCCCTCCTCTCTGCTCCCCTTTCCCCCCCCTCATCGTATTACATTTTATTCCATCTTTCTTTTCAACATTATTATCCAACCTTTACAAGAAATAGTCACGTATTGTTCCACCATTTATACATAATACTACCTATTACGCACTTACATCCCAGGCAACGCCGGGTCTCTCAGCTAGTATATGCATATAAGTGTCAAAAAGAGTGCTAGTGGGCGTGGCTAAATGTATACAACAACAAAAATGCCCAAAGCTACTTCCAATGGGACAAAAATACACAGTGCAATACCTATATATCTCTTGTAAAAAGGGTACTTCAGGTTTACCCTTTGGCCAAAGCGTCTTAAGCCTGCTGCCACTTACAAGGCATGACCGAAGCAGGATCTAACACTCACCTGGGTAAAACGCCCACTAGCACTCCTTTTGACACTTATATGCATATATATATATATATATATATATATATATATATATATATATTATGTGGTAACGGTTGGGGTTTCTCAGAGCTTGAGTGGCAACAGGCTTTGGCCAAAGGGTTAAACTAAATGACCCTTTTTACAAGAGATATATAGGTACTGCACTGTATATTTTTTGTCACATGGAAGTAGCTTTGGGCATTTTGTTTTTTGTTGTATGAATGTGTATCCTGCCTTACAGACTGTTTTCCACATGTATTAAAATGAGATATAGATATACATACTGTAACTATTCTATTTTGTTTACTACATATTTTTCTGTTTTTAATTATTTATTCCTCGTATAAGGATCCGGTGATGCCTCCTTTGGTGGGAGCGAGTGCCGGACCTAGTCCCGCTTTAGCGGAGGGACACGAAATAAAGACATGATGATGATGATGAAGATTATATATATATATATATATATATATATATATATATATATATATATATATATATATATATATATATATATATATATATATATATATATATATAAAAAATTAGAGTCAGTGGGGAATGTGTCAAAAACCTCGAGAGTTTTGAAACAAATTAGATGATGGTAACTAGACAAACCATAAAATAAAAAGCTTTTTTATTTTCAGAAGAGGGCACTTTTTAAATCTCATAATACAAACCTGTACAACTTCTAGATTCTTCTCAGAGTCGTCAGCTGGGTGCTCCGTTACACCGGATGCAAATGCTTCAAACTGGCTGAAGTCTGCAAAGTTTGGTTGCGGTGGTATTTGCTGGGGTGAAGTGCTAGGATGAGATATCAAACCTTCAGATTCCACAGGACGGTGCATGAGAGAACCTGAAGTCTAGAAAATAAACAGAGATATTTACCATTTGTAAGCATTAAGAATAGGAGTGCCATAAAGTGTAAAAAAAAAAAAAAAAAAAAAAATCTGTATTTTTGTTGCAAGATAGATCTAGATACACACACGCACGCACGCACACACGCACGCACGCACGCACGCACGCACGCACGCACGCACACACGCACACACCTTTTAAGTACATGCTATGATACACAATATCAAGGCTCCATCTCTCTAAGATCATACTGCAAGTTAGGAGATCTTGTGAGCAACTGCCAGTGCACTTTATCAGCTTGTTTTATAATAAATCTGATCAAGCAGTAGAATTGGGACACTAAGTTGCACTAATTAACTCAGCAGTTCCTTTCTCAGTGACAGGTTCAGTTTGGCAGCTGGAGCTGCAATGCCCTTAATATGTATTCTAAGCCCCCTGCAGCATGTTTCTTGGCAGAACCTTACAGGCCACTGTGGCACTGAAGACATTAATTCAAGATTGTACCGAGACTCGAGACAATCTCCGTTATCAAGAACCTTACTTTAGATTCACAGAAAAGTCATGAATGACACGCATTTGGGTTCTTGTCACCTTGCAAAGCACAGGACTATGGAGGATATCTAGCGTGGCATGTCTGACCGACTCATTTTGGTTTTAGCCATCTTGGGGTGCACAGAACTAACCAGAATAGTTTGAACTACGTGTAGTATCCGTTTACTACTTAAAAACACACAATCACCGGCGTCAATGTTGTTCTATACTAGGAGACGAGCCAGAAGCGGTTAATAAGAAGCTTTAGCAAGTACTGATGTAAATAGAGAAGATAATCAGATTAAACAGCTGTAAATAGACACATTCTAGTCCTGTTTAAGAAATAGAATACCACTGTATACTGTAGGTGTGCAACGTTAATGAAAAAGAAAATGTAAAGACCACATGTACATTAGGAACCATATCCCATTTAGTATTACTTCATATCTATTGTGTTCTATTACTTGTGTAAAAGTATATATACATACACTTTGTAGCATGCCAGTGTTTGTGTTACTGTACCTGTGTGGGCAGTGGTCTAGGAGGTACGGCAGGAGGGTGTGCAACCACTGCAGCTTGCTGCTGGCCTGTTAAAATAAATAAATAATTAAAAAAAAAATGATCAGTTTTTTGGCATACGCATTATTACACGCATTATTAGCTGCTTCACAGTTAGATGAGCCAATAATACATTGTGTTTCAGGGAAGGTGTTAAATTAACATGGAACTTAAACACACATTCAGATGAGCGCTCCTTAAAGCGGCTGTTTTTGTTTTGGCATTTCCATCTCTTCCTTTAAGGGATCTTTTCTTGCCCTTTCCAACGCAGTTTTTTTTTTTTTTTTTTTTTTAATCTGATGCTTCGTTCATGAGATAAGCGTTTGGGGGAAGAGATTTATTTTAACCACTTATTTCAGAGTAGTCAAAGTTAGTATTGTAGCATCGGAAGCTAGGGATCAATCATGTATTCCTAACACTAGAAAAACATACAGCAGGGAATGCTTTGGGGGCCAGAAACCAATATTAGGAGTTAAAATCATCTACGCGCCTGTGGGGGATTGCAGCTTTAAAAACACCGGGAAGAGTCACTTGTATGCAAATATTAGTGAGCAAGTCGTAAAAGTTGGAGAGAAATGGAGCACAATTATGCATGTATGATGAGAGACGATATGTATATAATAAAGCAAATCAGGACAGGCAATCTTATGTTAAAAAAAAGTGAGATTACCTCAACGTTTCGGTTTCTACTGGAACCTCTCAAGAGCTCCAAAGGGGACTCGTAACATTGAGCTAATAAATATCACTTTTTTTTTTTTTTATAAATATACGAGTACCTGTCCTGTTTTCCTTTTTTGGACAGTATGCACCCTGTCTTTACCCTTACTCGTTTCTTTTGCTTTGTGCGTTCCCTGTTCCTGAGAGAGAGACACACACATACTATATAGCTCTTAGTAAGAAATAGCGGTGCAATCAATGGGGGGTTTTCACCCCCAGAAAATCTGATGCTACCAGGATATAAATTGCCTCTATGCTTTGCAGTATACAAACCAGCCAGATACCATTTCAAGAAACTATTTAAACGGGGAACATTCATTGTCTGTCTAGCAGTGAGAATCTCAATCTTACTTGTCGCTACTGTACAAAATTAGGCTGCGCTTATAGTGCCGCCGACGTCGCCCAAAAACAAATGTATTGCCGCCGTCGCGTGTGTTTATAGTAAGCGCGACGGAGCGACGCGAAATGTGAAAGCCGGTCAAATTTGATTTTTCAGAGGCTGTCGCCACATGTGACAGCCTCTGAACCAATCAATGACTTGGTCGCCCGCAACGTCGCCGCAAAGCGAAATACAACTTTTGCTAGCGGCAACGGCACCCTTCACGCGCACTATAAACGCGGCCTAAGACAAGCATGTTTACCTGCTGTGACTGCAAATGTCCTGTTCATATCCAAGGACGAGGATCGTGAATGCGAAGCGTTTGGTCTTGGCGGAGGTGGTGGCGGTGCTGTGTTCTCTGGAGAAGTGCCTGAATGGGATCTGCAAGGCAAGCAACATTTAACGCGGCGTTAACTCTTCTGGGTTTCTTTTTTTTTTACCCAAAGTTTATTTCTAGGTTTGAAGCAGGGGATTCATTTCAGCTCCGGAGACCCCCAGCTTCCCGAGAAACGTGGCACTAAAAGATCTGCCAGTAGCAGCTCAGGCTGGGCATGGACAATGTCTGTGCTGCATACCACGGGTCAGTAGACTACATGGGTGTATATGTAATATGTGTTTACTGGAGTAATTTGTAAGATTTAGTGAATTGAAAAGCAGAGTTTCACAGTTAAATCAGTAATCTGTGATACTATATATTACATAAATATATTTGTTACCTTATGTGAAAGGGCTTCCCTGAAGCAGAACCACAGCCCTCCAAGCTACAAATATTACCCGACCCTGAGACCGAATTTTGAAGCCATCTCAAGAATTTGTCTAGGACAGGCCTGCACAACTCCAGTCCTCGAAGGCCGCAAACAGGCCAGGTTTTCAGGATATCCCTACTTCAACACAGCTGGCTCAATTAGTGGCTCAATCATACTGAGCCACTAATTTAGCCAGCTGTGCTGAAGTAGGGATATCATGAAAACCTGGCCTGTTTGCGGCCCTCGAGGACTGGAGTTGTGCAGGCCTGGTCTAGGAGAAAGAATATGGTCTCTGGGGTCAGTCACGGGCTGCTGACCAACAGAAAGCAATCTACACTTCCATGAGGAAGCAACGGGTGAACTCTACTATATTTTTTATTACTTTTTTGTTTCTAATTTTGGTGAAATTGCATTTTTGTATTTTTCAAGTCTATTTAGAGTGTGCATACTTGTTTTTTCCACAACAGAAAGTCATGACATGATTGTGAGATGATATTGTGGCTTAGATTCGGGTGACCCCGCAGTGATCTTATTTTTTTTCCTCAAGTACTGGCAAAAGTAAAACTTTTAATATCTCAGTAATTAGAAGTCTCCTGAGCTAGAACTGCGCCACAGTTCAGCTCCAAAAGGACATCCAGATTCAATAAGGTTCATAAAAAAATAAACAAAGACGACAATGATTATCTGCAACAGAAAAAGCACCGAAGAGCTTCACAATCGACTCCCGGTAAAAATATGAGAGAGAAAGCGGAGGAGATGTAGAATATATTTTTGGACCACCTGTCAGCAGCTCTCAAACCGCAGGGACTAGATATACTAGGTTTAAGGAATGACTAATCCATCTGCAAATACGTCATTTGAGTATGAATAGAACATTCATTGGTAATAAGAACAAATTAAAAGTTCACGGCCCAGAGGAAAGGTTGAAGAACCACTGAACCAACTGGTACTGTAATTGCAAGATTTGTGAAATCCCATCATGCTGCACACAGACACTGCTTGCTATTGTAAGCTCGCGTCAGAAGCCACTACTGACCGTTGCCTAGTAACCACATTTACAATCTCCTCTGGATCAGAGTTGAACGAGTCAGAACTGCTGTAACCGTCTGCTGATGCTGCGGCTGCAAAAAAAGCACACTGTTAATAGAGTAACTGACCGCATACAGAATATGTACAGGCCCCATGATTTCCTCAAACTGCAGATGTAATAAACGTTATTAATCCCTCTTGCGCGTTGCAGCTGGACATGACCCCATTCAGTAAAATTGACTACACTCGTATACAGTGCGGGGCAATAATGCGTGCTGCAGCTGTACAAGTCTGTACACAAACACTAATAATTACATTACTGTTACAATTGGTTTTTTTCAACCTGCGAGTTCCTCACGCATAAAATAAACAAATCTGAAAGCTAAATGCTGAAGCTGTCAAAGTAAAGACACTGTGCCATATAAAGATAACCCCTCCAACTCTTAAACCCTTTAATCTGGAGTGCCGGAGGGACCGCAGCACTCACGATCTCCGTCACCAAGGATGGAACGGGTGGAGTCCTACTCTTTCCATCCAGCATACCCAACGCGCCCTCCCCTAAAACCTAAAAAGAAAGGCAGCGCAACATGCTTATCCTTTGAGGCCCGTACTATTCACTGTTTCCCTCCACATACTGCTGTTCTCTACAGGACACCTAACTAGCGCCTCACACTCCTAGATGCTTTCTGACTTTGAACCCTGGTTAGCTTTCCCCTCTTCTGACTCAACCCCTCTCTTACAACAGGGGAGCGCAAACTTTTTGTGCTGCGCCCCCCTGTCACTCTGCCCCCGGCTCTCGCGCCCCCCTGCCTACCTTCATTCGCGTCAGATGACGTCACACGCCCACGCAGCGTCAAGTCACATGGTGCCGCGGCGTCTATTGACGCCACGTTGCCATGGCGACGCAACACAGACGGCTGAATCCCGGTAAGTAAACAGTTGCAGGGGCCACACGCAATCCCCCGGCATTTAATTTAAATGCCTGGGGGAAGAGCGCGGGGCCTCTGCAACTGCCCGCACCCCCCCAGCACAATCTCCCGCCCCCCCTGGGGGTCGCGCCCCCCACTTTGCGCACCGCTGTCTTACAAGACCAACTAACTGTCACATTGATGATCACTGTCATTGGTATCTCGCTTCCTCTTTTGATCTCCTCCAGTGGACTGCTTCTAGTAGCCACAATAGCCACATACTCTACTTCGCCTTATCCAATTTCTCTTGATTGCCTTTCCCGCTCTCTAACCATAACCTCATTACATTTTCTCTCTCACACATTGCATTGACCTTCAGTACTTGTAATCCATAATAAAATCAACGTTTCTTTACTACCACCCACCACTGACCCAAACAGTCTGGTCACAACTTAAAACAGGTCACCAGTATTCTGCACCTGTAAACCAACACTCAATTCACTCCAACCCACGTTTTCTGCACTCGTGCACTTGTTCCGCTGAACGCCTCAGGAGGAAGACACACACACTGGTTGATTTCCCTCACTACAAATGTATTCTGTGCCTCTAACTTTTCTCTTTTTCTTGCCAAACAGGGTTACTTAACCTGTCTTAGGCCGTGCATATAGTGCCCGCGACCGGCGAAGGGTGATGTCACCAGTCTCCGCTAGCAAAAGTTATATTTCGCTTTACAGCGGCGTCGCAGGCATTTGATTTGTTCAGAGGCTGTCACTGGAGGCGACAGCCCCCGAAAAATCAAATATTCCCGGCTTCTAAAGTCCATGACATCGCGCTGTCGCATTTCCGCCGTCGTGCTTACTATAAGCGCACGCAGCGGCAAGTTATTTGTTTCTGGGCGGAGTCGCCTGTCACGGGCACTATACGCGCGACCTTCGACAGGCATAAATAGAAACCATGCCACCTTTTCTCTGTCCGACATCCTTCTTAGACTTCCCACCACACTCCACTCCTTCCATTACACCCCAAGACTGCAGATTTCAACTGCAAGGTGGAAGCCATCTGCAAAGAAATCCCGTCTGTCTCTTCCACAGCCCTGCTTCATCAGCCTTTGTCTCTTCTCCAGTTAGTCAGAAAAACCTATCACCCTGCTCTCAATTTTCAGTACATGCAGCCTTTGCACATTCCCTTAGATCTCCTGAAACCTCTTGCGTCCAACATGGTCCCCATCCTCGCCAACATCTTTAACTCAACTTTGTCATTGTTAGACCTAGTCTTAAGAAAAATACTCTAGACCCTACCTCTGCTTCTAACCATCGCCCAGTCTCACTCGCTTCTAAACGTCTGGAACGTATTGCACTTAAAGCTGCAGTTTAGTCAATATCCTGCATGTGTGTTTTTTTTAATAAATTAGTTCTGTAGTAAGAAAAACTACTTTCAGCATTTTCTGTTTTAAAAAAAACTACTTTGAAAGACCAATTTTCTTGTATTCTATTTTAACAACCATTTACTAAGGCACTGCTCCTTCATGTCCTGTCACAAGCCCTGGCACACCCCTCTGTCAGCCCTGCCCTCCCTCTAGCACATGTCAGTGCAGGAGTGCTCATGAATATTCATGAGCTTCCACTGAGAGACAGAAGCAGAAGAAAAACAGATCCCTTCACTAATTATGTCACCAAATTTCACCGATCAATACATGGAGAACAAATTGACCTGCAGCTATACAGTTCTTTAGGTAATTAGAGATTGCCCACATGAAACTATTGAAGTAAAAAAATAAATGTAAAAAAAAAAAAAAAAAGACTGAACTGCAGCTTTAACTCCCATAACCTACTTGACCCTTTCCAATCAAGCTTCGGAACAACATACTCTACAGAAACCAGACTCCCAAAGTAGCTAGACGTCCAAATTGCCAAATCTCAAGGAAACTACCGATTCTGATTCTTCTTGACCTCTGAGCTTTCAATATAGTTGACCACCCATTTCTGTAACCACATTCTTCCCTCTCAACATCCATATGATACACAACTATATTCATCTACACCTGATCTTACATCCGCAACCCAGTCAAGAATTAGTCTATAATCACTATGCTCACACAGATTTTTAACTCTTCCCTCTACTCTGGTACCTTTCCATCCTCCTTGAAGCATTCAATCGTTATACCATTACTCAAAAACAGCAAGCTTGACCCTACCTGTCCTAACTATCGACATGTCTCCCTCCTGCCTTTTGCCTCCAAACTCCTTGAACGTCTTGTATTCTCTCGATTGCTGCACTCTCAACACCTATTCTCTCCTAGACCGTCTACAATCTGGCTTCCACACTGCTCACTACTGAAACAGCCCTCACTAAAATAACTGACGACCTCCATGCTGCCAAAGACAGAGGTCATTACACTCTGCTCATATTACTCGACCTCTCTGCAGCATTTGCCACCGTGGGCCACCCTCTTCTTCACATTCTCCATACTCTTGATATTCGGAACAAAGCTCTATCCTAGATCTCCTTTTACCTCTCCCATCATACTTTCAGTGTCTCTTTTGCCAACACCTCCTCCTCTATCGATATCTCTGTGGGGGTACAAAAGGGCTCTGTCCTGGGACGCCTTCTCTTTGCACACTCTCTCTAGGTGACCTAATCACATCTTTTGGGTTTAAATATCACCTCTATGCTGACACATTTACTTTTCAACCCCTGACCTTACACCTGCTGTACAGACCAAAGTTTCAGAATGTCCCTCTGGAATATCATCCTGGATGGCCATCCGCCGACAAACTATACATGGCAAAAACAGAGCTCCTTATACTTCCTTCCAAACCTGGCCCTACTACCTCCTTCCACATTACTGTTGGAAGTATGATCATTCAACCAGTAGCCCAAGCACAGTGCTTAGGGGTCAGACTCTATTCCTCTCACATTCAAAACGTTTCTAAAACCTGTCGCTTTTTCCTCCGCAATATCACAAAGATACGCCTTTTCCTCTGTTACTCAACTGCTAAAACTCTGACTCAGGCCCTCATTCTCTCCCGTCTCGATTACTGCAACTTCCTGCCTCTAACCTGTCTCCCCTACAATCTATCCTAAACGCTGCTGCCAGAATCACTCTACTCTTTCCTAAATCTGTCTCCGCGCCTCCCCTCCTGAAATCCCTCTCCTGGCTTCCGATCAAATCCCGCACTCAATTCTCCTCCTCACTTTTAAAGCTTTACACTTTTCTGCTCCTCCTTACATCTCAGCCCTAATTTCTCGTTATGCACCATCCCGACTCTTGCGTTCTGCTCAAGGATGTCTTCTTTCTACCCCCTTTGTATCTAATTTTTCACTGACTGCCCCGCACTTCTGGAATGCCCTCCCCCTCAATAGCCGACTAGCACCCTCTCTATCCACCTTTAAGACCCACCTTAAGACACATTTGCTTAAAGAAGAATATGAATAGCACTGTGGATAATCCTGGACACATGATACATAAAGCTTGGCCCCCTGCAGACGCACTTACCAGAATTCCTCCTACTGTCTCTATACGTTCCCCTACCTACCAATTAGATTGTAAGCTCCTCGGAGCAGAGACTCCTCTTGCTTAATGTTACTTTTATGTCTGAAGCACTTATTCCCATGAGCTGTTATTTATATTGTTATTTATTTGATTACCCCGTGTATTCCTACTGTGAAGCGCCATGTACATTATGGCGCTATATAAATAAAGACATACAATACAATTTGTTCTTTCTGTCTAGATGGCCCTTCATCGCCTCAAACTTAACATGACAAAGACAGAACTTCAGATTCCCTCCTAAACTTGGTCCCATTGTTTCCTTCTCCCTTACAGGTAAATACTACTACTATCTACCCAGTCTCGCAAGCACGCTGCCTAGGGGGTTACATTCAACTCCTTCCTTTCCTTCTCCCCACATATAAACGCTCTGTTCACTTATTGGTTCCATGAGAAGTATCCTCTAGGCCCTTATTAGGGTTGGCTCTGGATTTTGTATAATTATTTTTTCAATATATCATTGCCATTGCAAAATTGACGCTTTTGTCTGGTTTTTCTTACTGAGTGCTGGAAACATACATATACACATACATACAGACACACTTTCCTATGGTCACCTACCACAAACACGAGTGCATGCCCTTCGTGCCTCTATTGATTACTTTTACATTCTTTTATCTGGCCTCCGTGCCTCGCAGATAATTATAAATGCTACCGCGCTGAACCAGCTCTTGCTCTTCCAGGCGTGTATCTGCTTCCGACCACCTAAACGCTCTCTGCTGGCTTCCTATTCATTTCCATGTAAAAACAGCTATTTTTTAGTTTTAAGGCTCTACACCATCATATCTCTGAACTCTAATCTCTCATTACACACCTACTTGCTCAACCCAAGTCCGTCTCATCTTTGCACCTATTAACATCTACAATCCTCTCCAGCCTTTTTCATGCTCTCCCTACCTAGGGAACGCTCGCGGACTCACTATTTGTCATGTCCCTTCACTACACATTCAAAGCCCAGCTGCAAATTCACCTCCCAAAAGAAGCAGCTCATTAACCGTTTTACACCTCTGTACAGTACTTTTTTAAAAAGTTTTGCAAATTTAGGTCCAAAAGTCAGATTTCAAATGAAAAAAAAAAAAAAAGTTATGATTAAGTAATACATCAAATGGAGGGGGAAGAAGCAGGGGCGGAAATGGCAGGATTGCTGCTTTAATATGGAAATGGTTAAATGTGAAATTAAGTAACTTTTAAATATGTAATGAAAAAAAAAAAAAAAAAAACTCAGAGGAAAACCGTACGTTTCACCATTCCTGTGAATTTTAAAAGTTAAAAAAATAAAATAAAAGATCCATCATTACTACTTACCAACTGAATTTCCAGAAACAAATTTAACAGAGGAACTTAAGTTACTTTCTTCTGAAAGCTCTTGCGGCTTTACGTGCAGTGGACTTGTGGGATTTGCATGATCTAAACAAATGCCATAAAAAAACCACTATATAACAAACAAGGCACAGTATGCATATCTATAAACACATTGCTTAGAAAAAAATATATATATTATAATATATATATTTATATTTTTCCCCCAAGTTACTAGGAAAATATACGCCTGCAATTCCACGTCATGTCTTTTTTGTTATGCCAACAAAAGGGCCAAATAAAAGCAGGACACTAGAAGCTCGTCTCCACTGTTTCTGTTGTAGATAGCTTTACCACCCAGTTAGCACTGGAGAGACTCCATATGTTCCAGTACTTTTCTAGATTGACCGCTATGGAGGCAATTCGATATAGTTCCAAGAGCCCATTTGGGCAGTTGTTGCACAAAAATCATATGACTCCAATGCGGAAACAGGCCCCAATGGGGAAACAGGCCACGTCGGACTATATAGAATACAGCCCTCTATGTGCCAGAGGTGGTACTGCTTCTACAAGACAATATGCAGCAGTCTCTTGTTCTACCGTATTTTATTTATAAAAGGTTTTACCAGGAAATACTTTGAGAGTTAACTCTCGTTTTCAAGTATGTCCTGGGCATAGTTCTGACTTAGTTCATGGTTACATTAAATGAACAGAGATTATACATAATATTTACAGACATGTCATGGACAGTTCGAGACAATTTTATGGCATATGTAACAGTTACAGATGAGAATAAAATGTGAAACTAGCCTATTTTCAAACCAAATGGATATTAAAGAGGGCTTTATTGTGCGCTTGTGTAAACATTTGAATCCTTACAAGATTAAAAAAATTTTTTTTATGGAATAACCTTGAATTAAAAATAACAAATATAAAAACAAACAAAAAAAAAGCAGTAAGAGCTTGACAATGGGCACTCAAGTCATAGAAATGTACTTTTTTGTTTGATATATATTTTTTGCTTGGGAGCACCACCCTTTGTTAAACATTAGGGGTTATACTCATGTTAAAATAAGACCTTGAGTGGTGTTATGATTTTTTTTTTTAATTTAATTTAAAAGTAATTGAATCTGAAAGGTGTTTGAAAGCACACCAAATATGCAATTTAAAAAAAATATCTTTTAAAAACACCGATGGTATAATTAAAAAAATTTTTTTAACCACTTCTCACATAAAAGTGTACACTTGACAACCGACAAGAAAATATAACCTTCTCAAAACAGTATTTAAAAAGGACTGATTTTTTTCATTGTAAAAACTATGGATCATTAATCATCCTTACCACTTCCAGTTCTTTTAAGCTCCATTTCCTGCATGTGAATTTTGCTTGGAGTCATGCGTATGGGGACAGGATGTACAATAGCGGTGTCCTGAAATCAAGAGCATTAAAAAAAAAAAAAAAATAACCATTTAACTTTTTCATACAGAAAAAATTATTGTATCCAACAACAAAAAATAAATAAATAGATTGAGGCAAGTGCATGCATTTATCCTCCAGCTCAAAACGGGCAAAGGAGACTTAGAACGTATCTTGACAACTGCTCAATATACAGTTTAAGGAGGCAGCTAAACTTTTGCATCCGTACTGCTCCATACGGAAGCGAAAGTGACTATTAGCCCACTTTGACAGATCTTTCATTCTGAAATACAACATAGAAACCGCATTAGGGTGGCTGAATATTTTGTTCCTTCACATATCTTTATTTTATTAGCCCTGGGCAAAGTTCTTGGTTCAGCTCCTATTCAAGAATCCCCAGTTTTTAGAGGGATGTTTGCTGTTGGAACTTGGTAGCGGATTGCCACTTTTTCTGCACGATTACCCCAAAAAAGAGAAGACAAGGGGGTTTATTCTCTAGATATTTGTTATTTCAGGGCTGTTTTTCCTAGTAGTGAAATATTTAGTGTTTAAAATGTAGGCGACAGGCAATTTGAAAGATTGAAATACCTTTAATGTTACAGTGGTAACCGAATGCCTTGGTGGATTTTAACTACAAAATTGTTTTTATGACATGACTGTTAGTGGCAATTAACACTTTCCCTCTAGACCCATTTTTTCCCCTTTCTTAGCTTGTGTAATTCTGATGCCATAATTATATCACAGATACAATTATAGCACAATAGGTAAAAAAATAACACTCCAGCAGGACCCAGCAAAAAGAAAATCAAATAAAAAAACTGTATTTTCCCAAGAAGCAAACCTTATGGGCGGTTTGATCTTTGTAAGGTAGATTACCATGAGGCGTTTCCAAAAAATGTACGTCTGCTACATTGTACTGTCCTTTCGCTGCAAAAAAGAGGCCTACAATGTATCACAGAGCAACACGTAGGCACTTTTGAAAGCGAAGGAGTTAATATGGTAACTGTGGGATTGACTCCATAAAAAAAAAAATTATTTTTATGAACACCTTTTAGAAGAGTTTTTACTGTTCCAAACTGGTCAAATGCTTTGGTAGTTTTGTGGAGTTGCTTTCACAGTTTCAATAACAAAATCTAGGTTGTATTAAATGTATATAATGTGCCATTTAAAAAACATCACGTAAAATCAAACTACACTTTTGAGACACAGATTACACAATTGACAGGTTTTATTTCTTTTTTGATTGTTTACTCAATGGGTCAATTTGTTTACTGCAGGACTACAAGTACACACACACACACACACACACACACACATACTACTAGTAAAATGAAAAAGGTATGGAAAAGTGTGTATTAAAAGCACTTCAATATTGTACGCTTGTCCAAGAATTTGGTGCAGCTGCAATGCCTTTGTTTTCTCATTTATCTTGGCTTTTATTGAGGTCAAACAGCAAAGAAGTGTTCTCCAGGAAAGATGAGAACAACCAATTAATATCAGAAGAATTGTCCACCATTGTAAGCAGTAAATTGAATCATGCATTTAAAAAAAAAAAAAAAAGAGGAAGTACCAAAAAAAGCATACACAACACACAGAATCCAGTGTTAATACAATTATTAATTTCAAACAAAGCAAGCTAAGTGATTGACTTACAGGATCAGCTGGTGCAATGTTAGAATCAAATTGGGTCAGAGTTTGCGAGCTTGAAGAGCGTTCGCTAAATGTCTCCCACTGCTAAACAGACAGAGGAGAGACAAGTCAGCATGACGAGATAGGGGAGGAAAAGATCCAAGCAGAAAAATACACAAACCCATGGGCTGCACTGCAACATGTTTCACTTCGATTAGTCGCCAAGGATTTAAGAAAAAAAATAAAATGCAAAGTCTGAAGCAGTCCCAGCATAGAATTACAAGTTACAAATGTAACGGACAGGCCTGACATTAGCAAATCCAAATTGAAATATTTATTTCCTGTCAACTCACTTTTTTTTTTGTAAATTTTTTGGCGAGATGGATTAAGGATTTTTTTTTTTAGAGTGAATAAAAAGAAGACATTTGAATTACATATCAGACTAATCTTGACTTGACAGTACAACCCATGATGTCCGCACAGAATCCAAGTTTATATTGACAGAGTTAAATTAAACAACTGAATGTTTGCAATAAAAATGTGAATTATAGTTATTTAAATAATCCCAACACATGTATGCATTTATAGATATACACACACAGTAAAAAAGGTAATATGCACACACATTCAGTGTGTGTTTGTCAACACGCAGTTGTACTTCAAAAAGTATATTAAAGGTTGAGTTAACTTCCAGGCTACAGCCAGGATTAAGAGAATCATTTGCCCAGTAACTCATGCAATATATGGTTGCTTTCATCACGAGGCTGGCAAACCAAATTTATCAAAATAATGAATCACGCTGATCACATCACTCAAATCTTAAAATTAAAATCTTTTAATTATTATTACGTATGGTATGAAGGACTACTGTTTTTTTGGGTTAGTTTAATTTCTTTGCTGCAAAGGCATAAATAACTACATTGATATTATATAGAATATTGGATGTTAAAATGTTTACTGTATTTGTAATGTACAAAACAGCAGATATTAAACGAAATGGCTTTACTTCATTTTCTGGTTTAAGTGCACCAACCTAATACACCATTGTAATGTATAACACTGAATGCAGCAGTGAGGCTTCATCCCTTGCGGAGAACCATCATAAGTGTGTGCTTTGGGGGGGGGGGGGGAAGCTTTGTTTCTCCCCTTTCATCTTCACACATGGCAGCAGTGAAATAACAATGAAAGGTGAATAGGACTGCTCAAATAATTATATGAGGAGCCCCAGCAGTTCATGATGCTGAAAGCAAACATTTATGTCCCAGAAATGACAGCCATTTCAATAATGTTCCTCCATCAACAATAACTAAAAAACAACAACTATTACCTACTTAATTCCCATTAATCTTGTATTTAAAAGACTTTCTTTGCTAAGCCAAGTCCAGATTCATCTCCTTTGGTGCCAGAGGTACATGCAAAATGATACAGCAACTACTGGAACTGCATGGGCTTAAACAGATTCAACCTGCCTTTAAGATAGAGCACGTGTCATCTTTCATTATTTTTAGAAAAAGGAAATGCCACGTCACCAGATAAAGAAGACCAACCAGAACCATCATGCAGAAGCGCAGCCACTGGCAGAGAAATTGGGAAGAGTATATGTCACCCTCACATCTGAGCTACACCAATATTCAGGACCTGCACAGCAATGACTGAATAAAAACCAAGAGGTGCATTCATAACCTAGGATTATTCTGTTCCACGGATGCCATTTATCATATACCACATGTATTTTTGTTTTCTTTGACATATGTTCTATTTTGTCTGTATCAATGGAATATACAAGTCTCCCAAGGGATGGGTATTCAACCCTTCTGCCCTGGGTTTGAATCACCTACAGGGTCATGTAACTAACGCACTCATAAAAGGTTACCCAATTATCATTAGGAAAAAGCAGTACATTTGTTTTAATTGACACGACACAACAGATTAAGTATAACTTGCTAAATAAATAAAATACAGTGTCGTGAGTCAAGTGGACTAAAACGGCTGCATCCAACTAGCTGCGCTGTATGTACAGATCAACGGTTATTTGGATTAGGCCTCATATAGAGTAAGTATGTATACAGCTTTACATGGACATATATTGATCTAGATTCAGTAAAATAAAAAAATTGGTGCACAGGGTTAAAAAACACCAATTTATTTATTTTCAGCAGGAATATGTCAGTTACTTTTAAATGAAAAGTGTGCATATGAGCAATTAATGCCAAATTACCACTTCCTAAACTCCCATCTCTCTCTAGGTATCAGACTACCACCAAAAAATTGAGGATATTTTATTACCTACCCCAAGCTGGCATTAGGCTCATCTTGCCTTTGTATATAATGGCCACTACACACAAAGGCAACATAAGCCAACCAAAATTGGTGACAATTGTACAGGGTATTAACATATTAATATAACCCCATGGTATCCCGAAGTGCCTGGCTAGCCACCGTCGCCCCATGACTAGCTGACCACTTGGGCTACTGAAGGCTTAACATTTACACACACACAAATGTTGCAGTTTGTGTGTTTTATTTATCGGGCGCTTAAGTTGTATGTTGACCCCTTTGGTCCTTGAAGACATTAGTTTGTTTTCCGTGCATTGGTATCCTCAGACAAAGGGGTTACATTTATATCATTTTCTGTCATAGGTTTTTGTAAGAAATCCATTGGTAGAAAAAAGTGACATCTTTCACCCCCCCCCCCCCCCCTCCCGACAATCGAATCGCTAGCGCTGACTGACAAGATTTCTAGGAATCTCTACTCAAATAAATGGTCTGTTAATATGGTAATCAGCCTAAAAATTATCGCCTCAATCCCATTTTTTTTAATAACGCCAATCAGAGCAGCAAAAATTGATTTTAAATTAATCTAGTCTAGCCACTTGTCACCAGTACTTGTAATAAGGGATTGAAAATATTTCACATTGTATATACCCCCCCCCCCCCCCTTGTTGATTAGAATCTAGTGCAAATGATCATTTCCCACTTTGAGGTGTTGGTCTGGCCTCTTGTAAAATCTTCCAAGAAAAAAAAAAAAACAGTTTGTTGCTTACCTCACTGCTCTGGTTCATCTCAGGCCATGTCTGGTTTAAAGACGGCATGGAGGGCGATTTGCTAGGAGGAGCTTCTGCTGGGGAACTTGAAAAGCCTACGTCACTGGACTGATCCTCAGCTTCTGAAGAACACAAACTATGCCATTCATCCACCATTTATAACCAAGTTACTGCTCCACACCCAACATGGTTGATGTTTTTTCACAAATGAAGTTCAAGACTGTCACACACAAAAAACTTTTACAGTTTATGAATGAAAGCAATTGGATGCTTCTTCCCCCGCAAAAAAACACACAGAGCAGGAAACAGAAAAAAAATCAAATAAAATTAAGGGATTGACATTTGTCTCAGTAATGGTAGGATGGTAACTCAGTAATGGTTTTTCTTCCCCCCCCCCCCCCTCTCTCCTACCATTACGGAGTTACCATCCTGCCATATTGTGACAACTTCCTATTATCTGTATCTACGCACCATCAACTGGAAACTACATTTAAATAATACCAGTGCAGTGTGAGTGCTCCGTATAATCCCCATTAAATGTTTGCATTTAGTACACTATATAAAAGGGTGAAATGATCTAATATTCACACTGAAGGTGATTTTCTCCAAAATTGTACACCCTATGTTCTTCTCTCCTGTTGGGTTTTCTTTAAAGAATTGTGGTCTAATATTTGGTATCTGTCTTCCATCATTTTCTCGTACAATTGGTGGGATATGTACCCAAGGATGATATTGATTAAGTGCACGGTTTACTACTATACACTATTTTCTTTTCTCTTTTTTTTTATACATTGCACGAAGCACCGATTGAGGAAGAACAGCGCTGAAGAGGACTATTTTGTCTTTAGTACCAACATAGGATCTGGACAATCCTCGTCACCTCCTGGCTGCAGGACTTCCAAATTTAAGAGGTGATCATTGATCACATTAACATTTACTCACCTATCAATATATATGTGTTGATTTGATATCTATTATTGCGTTGTATTATATGGACGTTTGTATCACATTTTAGGGATATAGCAGAGGTTGTGCTTTTTTCTACCAGATTGTTAAAGTACCCCTACAAAAGTGGAGGAAGTGCCCATCAAGACTACCAGAATGTGCTAGGCTGTTTCCCCATAGCCAGGGAAAGCCGTGGTCTGTTTCCCCAAGCAATCTACGGCTTTACCGCCACGACTAAACAAAATGAAGGCACTTCAAACAACAGCAACTAAATACATGGTAAGTGGAACAATAATATTTCTCTCTTTATAGCGCTGACAGCATATGCAGCGCTGTACAAAAGGCATCCCTGCACCAGAGTTTGCAATCTATTTTTGGTGCCTGGGGCACAGGGAAATTGAGAGCCAATAATGGCATTAGAACGGAGTTCACCCGCTTCAATGGCAGTTACACAAGCACTGAGCTACTCTGGCAGCCCCATAATAAAACGTACAAAAAAAATCCCTTACTAGGCAACAGATTGTCAGAAGTACAAGAACGGGCTACGATGCAGTTACATATAAAAGATCATTTTTATTAAGCAGTGTATAAAGGAGGGTTGCAGTCCTGCCACGCATTTTGAACCTGCTCTGGCGCTTTATCATAAAGGTTTTCTAGAAAGACTAAATATATATATATAACATGGAAGTAGAATGTGGCGATGGAAAGATTTAATTACATCAAAATTATCAAGGTGGTACATGATAGGTGCATTTTTTCAGATAGAGGAACATTAAAAGCTGAAGCTAGGGGGTGGCAAGCAAGGAAAATGTGAGGAAGTACTTCTTCACTGTAAGTGCAGTGGATGCATGGGAACCTCCCAGCAGAAATAGCGGCTAAGACTACAGGACTTTATAGCTGCTAGGGATGGTTACAAACATATCCCAAGTATATAAAGAAGAGAAGGGGTTTATAGCAGCAGGGAAAACAGGTAGCTTAGGTGGGCCTTACGTTCATTCTTTGCTGTCAAATTCTACGTTTATATGTCCCCTAACTGAAATGGGGTATGGTAAAATGAACATTAAGATGGATTGGTCATTCATATTGTATATTTGCCAAACCGTTTAAAATTCTTAAGGTTAATAATAAATCTTCCATGGAAAGTTCTCTACAAAAAAAATAAAAGAACACCCATGTGTAATAAAGCTTGAGGTGTTACATGGTTGGATGGCAAAGAATGGCTACAAGAGTTTTAATTAATAAAGATTGGTCCCTAAAAGGGTGATTAGATACCACGGAGAATAACAATGTTATAACCAAACTCTTGAAGTGCCGTTGCTTCAAAACTTGTTGAAATAAAAGGTTATAGTAAAAGTCTATTGTTACCTGCAGCATCATCCAAATCTATTAGTTTGGGCATTAAGCTTTCGGGCAGTTTTTCAGGCAGGTCATAGCCATTTTTTCTTGCCACGACTAGATGAAAAGCTGCACAGAATTCGTCCAACGTCAGTGCTCCGTCCTTATCAAAATCTGATAGCTCCCTGCAACACATGACCAGGAATATCTCCAACCATTCTCTTATATCATATTTATTACAACACAAACACATACTGTATATGTATACAGATACACGACATAAGTGGGATCAATGCTCGAAGCACCTAATCCTAGAGCACCTTTTTCTGTTACATAGATTTCAACAATTTGCAAGAAATCCCAAGTATCCATTGACATTTTAATAATCAGGTAGAGATGGGCAAACTTTTCGTTCAAGTCTGACAATTTCCACAATTATTTCAGCTCCCCAAAAAAAGACGTTAAAAATTAAGTACACTTTTGACCATGTAATTCAGAAATAGCATTTGCTTGCTCAAAACTTTTATATTTTAAATAATGCTGGAACTTGCAAGGACCCCCAAAAAACTACAAAGTCATTTAGGATTTATTCATATCTAAAGTAACTATATGACTAAATGGCTAAAATCAGTACTCTTGTATTAACTCAAGTGTGCTTAGGTGCTATACCACCATACAGTACGATCTTATTCTAAGATAAAAGGTGTCTTGTGAAAAAGTATCCCCTATTTAACAGTCTATGTTAACAGGCTGCACACCGATAAAACAGGTCGGGCAGGAGTGGCCAACTCCAGTCTTCAATGGCCACCAACAGGTCACGTTTAAAGGATATCCCTGCTTCTGCATAGGTGGCTCAATCAGTGGCTGAAGCATGCAAATCCATAATAACTGGCTTGTTGGTGGCCCTTGAGGACTGGAGTTGGCCACTCATGATTTACATTTGTGAAATTTCGTTGTATATGCTTTTTTGGCTTGATATCAGATATGTAGAATGGGTCACAAAGCTAATAACTTCATAACACTATCTGCAGCATGAAGTAAACAGGAAAGTTACATGTAGTTGTATCATGTGAAATGACCACTAAACTTTAGCACAATATCAACTTCAAACCACAACAAAGTTCAACTTACCAGATATGGGAAAGCTCGAGAATAGGCAGCTTAGACTTTGTAAAAAACTCTTTTGCTGAGGATCCTAAATAGCATATGATCAGGTTAATATAGTCAAAATATTTTATTGCAAGTCAATAGGATTGCATATTGCACAACTACATTTCCTAGACTGAGAAATAAGTACAAATATATATGTATACAGCAAGAGCGCGCAAAGTTTGAGACACTTTCTCCCCCTCTTAAATATTTCATAACTGGAGTATGGCCACTATTCTAAGGCTGCGCTTGTAGTGCCGGCGACGCGATCGATGACGTCACCTGTCGTGAAAGTTGAATTTAAATTTTAAGCGACATCGCTGGCTACAAGGCCAGTGGCACGGAGGCTCCTGATTGGCCGCAAAGGGGAGACAGTCGACGAAAAAAATCAAATAACAGTGACTACCAGATTTTTGGTAGCACTGTTGCTCCGTCGCATGCACTATAAGCGCCGCCGACGGCGACAATGCATTTGTTTTGACGCAACGGTCGTGTCGCCGGCACTATAAGCGCAGCCTTAGCCTGCTAGTTTATATCATTTATTAGTAACTCCCTCTTCTACTGAATTCATGAAGCAAACATTGAATATTCAGACTGACACCACCTGACAACTCTACCATGTTGTCATACGATCTAAAACAATGAACAAAACCCATCATTAAACCTTTTCCAAGCAATACTTGTGCTGGTTTCATGCATGACAGAATGTAAAAATAAAAATAAATAAAAAGAGAGAGAGAAGTACAGTAATAGCATCATTGTGTCGATGTGGAAATACCAGTCTGCCCAGCAATAAACACATGAACAAACAGACTTGCACAATAACCTGTTGGCATTCATATGGGGATTTAAATAACATCCAGATATATAAAAGGTAGCATTTAATTATCTACCTACTTCATCTCTCTATTAAAAGGAGCCTTGCTTGCACACATCCCTGAAATGCCCCCCTTCGAGCTCACTTACAGTATATGCAGCTATTCACCAACTTCCATGTTGGCTACTGGAAGACATCACTGCAATAAAAACCGGACGGGCCACAAAGCTTCATGGCTGTATTTTCATGAAGACTATAAGAGCCGCAAGGCTGTTTTTTCGACGAGTCAACAAAAGGGAAGTGTTTTAGTAAGGGGTTTAGCTCCATATTAACAGAAGCTGCACCACAGCCGAGTGTTGTAGTGTTCAGAAACGGTTAAAAAGCTTAGCTGCCAAACAAGCAGAAATACATTTACCAGGAGCCAAGGGCAGACAATTATCCCGAAGTATCTGGGGTAGCTCTGAGATGCTCTGTGGTCTCTACCACACCAGAAAAAGGTTCACAAGTAATCTTATAAACCTGACATTTTAGGACACCTTTCTAGTTCCCAATATAGTTCAATTGATTATATGGCAATCCTGACAGCATATTGATGTTGCTTAAAGCAGCAATTCCCTCCAGAAGCCTATATGCGTTAGACTTGTATAATGTTCGCATAACCAAAAAAAGTGACGGAAAAATCAAGATAATCTCAAACAAAAAGAAATAAGTTGTTTAAAATGGCTAACAGTGCAGACTGCAGCTTTAAGTCTGTCCTACAGTTACCTTGGTTTTGAGCATGTTCATTGCAAATCCTCACCTGGAATAAATCCATTCAGGTCAGGTTGAATGTTTTTGAACTGATTTACATAATACTGTCTTTGTTCATCTGTAATCTTCCAGGGATCATCATAACTACTCGACTGTCTACGAATTTCATTTGTGGTGGTGGCAGATGCCACTGTGCGCACAGTTGTCTGGTCCTGGAATTAGAAGTTAATTTTCTCCTCAGTCTTAACCATGCAGAATGAATGAGAGTGGGGGAGACATCCCTATACGCAGAGCAAACGCCAAGATGTGCTTTTATTTGTCACATTGCATGTCAAACTAGCAGAAAACAGAATGATGCCTCAGAATACGGACAGGAAACCTAAAGACAAAAACCTAGATTTGTAGTTACCTTTTGGTTTTCCCCGGCAACCCTTAGAAATCATTAACCATTTGCTAATGTGGGTCAGTAATAACCCCTTCACAAAAAAAAACCACAGCAATGTCTGTTATAAAGAAATTGGTTAAACGCCCAATACAAGAAGATATTTCTACAGTGCTACAAGGTTTGGGAGGCTTCTGTTAAAGAAAGAGAGGAGCATGCAAAAGGCCACGAACAATGAATATGGATGAAAGCTCTGCAGCAAAATAAAAGCAGCGATAGATGTCAAATGGAACCCATATCTGCCTCAATTAATATTTCTAAAATGATTGCATTTTTCCCGGACAAGAGCATTTCTTTCCACCTCTGTTTCACACATTGTTTATTGAACACATTAAAAAGGGGGGTGGAGGGTGGTCAGCCTGTGCTGAAGCGAGTTCAGACATGGCCCGAAAACACATGAATTCCTAAGGTGGGATCTCAATGAATCAATGCATTGTTGCTACTTCTCACAAGTGGAAAGATGAGCCCCACAAGTAAAGCAACTGAAGGAATCGAAACTTCCCTATCCTTGGCATTTCACCTGCATTAGGGAGCTTCAATAATATTAAAATTTACTCTGCAGTGGAAAAAACAAACAAACCTCCATTATTCCGTAACACACACACGTCAGGGTGGGAAAAAGATATTAGAAAGGTTACACATCCATGTCATCATGACCTCTATATTCAATTTACAATACAAAAAGTTACTGAAAGTCTAAAGTAAAACCAACCACTAAATTCTAATCCATATGTACCAAAAGCCTAATGTACACACAAATAGGCAAACAGTAGGTTGCATTTTAAAATGACTTGAAACCACAATGCCACATCAATAAAAAAAAAAATTTTCAAAAGAGAACAATGACATCATCTGTTTTTGCATTATCAGCTCGCTCAGCCTCAGTGAGCTCAGTGAGATGGGCAGGAACGATGCAAAATTTTAAAAGAAACAGAAAGATGCATGAAAAAAAAACAAAAAAAAAAAACCTGGAGCCATTCAAATGAAGCAAATCAAAATGCAACTAATAAAATGTCACACCTGGACAGAGGCAGGATGCATGGCTAAAAGAGCACCGCTTGGTGGGGTATCAGCAAAACTGACCCAATTTTCCTGATGGGGAAGCGGAGAGTGTGCAGACCAAATTCCTTCACCAGACGAGCCGCCTGCAACAGATTATAAAACAAAGCTTATGACATGGAAGTCAAATGCCATCTTTTATTTTACTTCTATTTATACATTTTAAAAACGTATTTAAACACAGTACTTTTTTTTGTTTATTTATGTGGTACCTTAACTAACTGTTTTTCATGGTTGACTGCAATCAAAACCCCCATAACTTTCTAAGCCCCAAATAAGTCGGCCTTAAGAGAGTAGGACTACTGATTATTCTGAAACTAATGTATTCGTGCTGGCTTTATTATTCTACTTCTTTCCATATAGTAGAAATTCAATATGCCCATCAGCTGCCCGTTTCTGCTGGACACAGAAGTGCCTCACAGGACAGAAATCCAGCCTGTTGTGAGCTTCAGCAATAATCATTTGAAGGTGATTTGTTAGTACTGCAGTCATTCTGTTGGAAGCTGGGTCGGGATTGACCCCATCCATGGAAGCTATATTCTCCTAACAAATGGCCTGGCTCACAAAAATGGCTTTGTTCCTCTAACCTGCCAATTTATTGACCACTAAAACAAGATCAGTAAATAAACTAGTCCGGAAAAGTGCAGTTTAATTAATGAATCCCTTCAGTGCCACAGAGCCTACAATGCATTGCACAACTCTTGCTCTGAAAGCAATAATAACGTTCTTTTTATGTCATTTTCATTTGATTATATATGTCGAAGGAACGACTCGTACCGGTTTGTGCTTCATTATAAGGTGCCCAGAAAGGACCAGAGCCTGCCACAGGCCGCTCGTTGTTGCCGCCGCTGGCGTGCCGGCTATGCTTCCTCCATGAATGTGGAGAGGTCGGCGGGGACTGCGGCGGTGAGTCTGTGGGAGACGTCGATTCCTGACGGGACAAAAAGAAAAAACAATTCCAAAACCTTGTGAGCCAGACATAATGGCCCTTCTTCTGATGCAAGACGCAGCATTGGAGGGGTCATTCAGTCCAATTAAATAAGTAGATTTTTTTTGCAGGTGGCCACCACCTGTTGATACCAAAAATACAAGTTAGTTTTTTTTTTGCTCTAATTTTAATCTCCTTGTAAAACACTCATCTTAATTTTTTCTATTTTTTCTTTTTTTTTAAATTAACCTTTTTAGTGCTGGAGGTCCACAGTGCCAGCGGACCGCCAGCATTTGCAGTCATTATGATCGATTCAGAACCCATCGCATGACCATCACCACCGGACAATAAAAAGGAAAAGAGCCACCCCCACTTCTGGCAACCCCAATGACCCTGGAAAGCCAGCATTTTGCAATCACTTAGCTGGTACATTAATAGGGCCCTTTGGCATGCCAGGTATTGTTAGGGCACTGAAAAGGTTAAGAGTTTAACCCTTTTGCCATCCCTAACACAAGTAGAACACGAAGCAAATGGCTGGCACGCCACTACGGATCCCCAGAGATTGTGGGAGTGGGTAAGAGACTTGCATTTATTCCTTATGACCATAATAGTTAAGTACTCTGATTTGGATCATTCCCATAGGATGCCTTATTGCTTATACTCCTTTAAGTGACTCACAGGTCATTTCTATTGTACCCACTCCTACTTATTCTATTTTGGGGCTTTTCTAAGATACGTTGATGTTTGGATGAAGTTGTACTGGGGTGGAGCACCCCATTTCCCCATTTGCCATCCCTGCCAGATTGCCCAGTAGTGGATACTGCTAAGCAACACTAAGACATCTATGGAAGTCAAAAAAAGAGACAGATAATCCCTGGTTTATTCACTCACGTACGACCTGCACTGTGTGACACCTTTCCAGCCTTGATCAGATTTTTGATTGCAATGTCAACAAAATGAAGCATATCTACAACTACCTGGCAGATTTTAACCATTTTTTTGCAGGGTAATGTTGAGCCTAAATAGCCACATTTTCTGCATACATTTCTGGTGTTTACAGTAATTTGTACTTTTAGAAAAAAGACAATTTGTGTTATTTTTAATATTCCATTTTAAGATTATGCATGTCCCTTTCAAATAGTGTTGGGTAGGTAATTAAGAACTGAAGTGAAGTGAGGAGGGGTTCGGGGGAGGGGGGTGGGGTGTCAGACGGGGAGTCCAAAACCATTGCAGTCCAACAACAGCAGAAGTACAATATATATATTTTTTAACAAAACCTCCAAAATAAAAGTTTCTGACCACAATTGCAAGTTTCAGCTGTTTGAGTCACAAGCCATGCATCCAAAATTGTTGACCGAACACAAAAGTATCCGTGAAGCATTGCCATTTTTCGCAAGGGTGCATACTCTACTTTTATACACACATTTCAGCACCCATCATAATAAATATACACAGTTATACTTTTATTCAAGGAGAACTTTTTCCAGCTGACTTACTGCATTCAAGCTTTGGATGAGTCTGTGTGGTACTCATAGATTTCGATCACAAACTGCACAAATGCACCTATGTTTATTCATTAAGGATGGCAAAATAAGAAATGTTTTAAGGGCATAATAAGTGTTATCTGGAGATTTGTGTTCCCTCTAATTGGCATCCAAATTGTTAAACTGACCATGTAATACTGCTTAAAATGTACAAAATAGTTTTTTTTTTTTAGCATAAAAATATATTAGCGGTATAGATCTATATCCATCTCACATCTACAGACATGCTTGAGAAAAATAAAATGTTTTTCAATTGACAATTTTTCAAGACATTAACCTTTCACAAGGTATTAATTGTTACATCTGTTGTTTTAACCCATCATTTTAAAGCACTGCTACATTTAAATCTAGGAAATAAAAGGCAAAATCAAACGCATCTCCAACCATGCAAAAACATTACATCTAAAATGAGTTGTGTGCCCTGATGGATAACCAGATAAAGGGAATGGTAATTGTGTGCTTCCTTAAACATGCAGGGAGCAGAAACTGCCCTGATACACACATACACAGCACGTGGGGTTCTTGGGATGCATGGACCTCTAGTTGTTGCTTTATTTGCTTAACATTAATCTGCCATGATGGCCTTGTGTGCGAGATTTGAGGAGACACCGAGCATGCCTTTTAGCTTGAACTGGTTTAACCCTTCCTTGTTACCTGCTGCTCTGCTGGGCCACGCGTCTGAATAACTTCATGGCTAACGGAGCCCTTTTTGGCTTGTATCCTGCCTGGTGGAGGAGGAATAACACCTGAGTAAGAAGCAGGGCTGTCTCCTTCTGAACTGTACGCAGCGGCTTGTCTTGAATCCTGCTCATTCTTTGACACCAGAAATCTTGGCAGAGGGAGGTCCTTCACTGTGAAAACAAGGACTTGTGAATTGTGGATGGGTGATCGCTTTGAGATCAACGTGGCTGAATGGCACAAGGTAGTTGCAGAATTTGACATCACTTTGGAATATGTTTTATAATATTACATTTAAAGGTACAGTACCATTTAGAACATGGAAATGGAGGCGGTTCTTACAGAGTTGTGCCAACAAGTTTCATTCTAAGCAGCACAACAAATTAATTTTGGGGTGGAAAACAAAACCTGTTGTGCTCCGTAATCTTCTATGGCATGAGGATTTATTAATCAGTTAGATAAAACGTATTGGCACAATTAAAGCAAAGATCTTTTTCTCTAAACACCATAGAAACATGGATTTCAGAATCAAATGTGCAAATCAATTTTATATCTTGCCCTCAAAATTAGAAGTAAATAAATGTTTCTCATTGAAGTGTTCATGGAAACAATTGTCTTTAAGAGAGAGTGAGTGACAGGGTTGCACTTTTAATGGTATTGCCACTGTAAGTATTTCTAGTCTCTTCTTTAAACAGCGCAGAAGACTTGTAGACAAAATATTATGTTGCACTGCTTTGCTTGGTCTTAATTTAGCCTGCAGTCAGGAAATAAAACGGTCATCGCCTGCTGTCAGACTGCTATTTGACAACCTGAAATACAGTTGGAGGGGGCTTTTAAAAGATAGTGAATGTGGTTCAAAAAAACTGATCAAACAGAACACACAGTTTATAACAAACATGTTACAGTGAATGGCGGATACAATGGGTCTATGTGTATCTTTATATAGGTTTCCGTAACGTACCACCTGTAAAGCAAAACCTATACAAATTGTAAACGTGTCATCTTAATAGTGTTAATCAGCTTTCTCTTTGAAAGTTGTCCATATGCCAAAATGAAACTGCATCTAGCACACACGCTTCTGATTTTTAAATCACACGGCACACAATCAAAACCTCCACAAGTAACCCAGTCTTCCACCCAGTACTATATACAGAATAACACGAATAAGCACACACATTTCCATGTACTGGTATCTCAAGCGCTCAACTGTGAAAGAAGCTTGTTGTGTTGATGTACTAATTTTTGTGACTGAAGTTGAAATGTTGCACCTCAAGAGACACAAAAACAAGCCCTTTACATTTTTGTTACACACAATGCCTTTAAAAATTCTTGCTCCTCGCCCATTTTGCTAATGTTTAACCACATGAATGAGGGCAACCTTTAACCCCCGATTCACAATTTAACAGGCTTTAAAAAAGTTTAAATAAATATATGTGGAAAGAAGCTGAAGTG